>NC_079194.1:287826569-287926569 GCF_029499605.1 Hyla sarda
CTCCTGGTACGAGGCAGCCTGCGGCTCTGGCTGTCACCAGGACTCTTTTGATAGCTTCCTTGCTGGATGAATGCGTTTCACTAGGAGTTACTGCAGCCTGACTGGGCTCGGTATTAGAGCAATTAGGAGTCTGTGATAATGACCGTCAGGATGCAATGATCAGGGCACAACCTGGTCCTGCGGGGTCATTACGAGATCAATGCCGGGCACAGGGAGACCTTAATGGAGAAACTGGAGAGGGAGCCTGTGATGCTGCCTTTACTATAGACCAGTGTTTCCCAACCAGTGTGCCTCCAGCTGTTGTAAAACTATAACCCCCAGCACGGATAAAAGGGGGTTACACTGTACAGTGACCCATCGACCTACGATGGCCCCAACATACCATAATTTCAACATACGATGGCCTCTCAGAGGCAGCATCAACATACGATGCTTTTGTATGTCGGGGCCATCACATAAACGGCTATCCGGCAGCACAGACTGCTTCAGCTGCCACCGGATAGCCGTTTACGGTGCCCCGTGTAGTCCGGTGACGATCACTTACCTGACCTCGGGGCTCCGGCGCGTCCTCTTTGGGATCCCCTGCATCATCGGTGCTCTCCATCGTCGTCATCACGTCGCTGCGCACGCCGTCCTGTCATCCAATAGGAGCGGCGTGCGTAGCGACAGGGATGAACGGCGACATCCAGGGCAGCGGTAACGGTCCGGAGCGGCGGGGACAGGTGAGTACAACTTCCTCTAACAGTGGTCTACAACCTGCGGACCTCCAGATGTTACAAAACTACAACACCCAGCATGCCCGGACAGCCAACGGCTGTCCGGGCATGCTGGGTGTTGTAGTTTTGCAACATCTGGAGGTCCGCAGGTTGTAGTCCACTGTCCTATACTTTACATTGCACGGATCCCTCAACATGCGATGGTTTCAACAAACGATGGTCCGTTTGGAACGGATTACCATCATATGTTGAGGGAGCACTGTAGACCGATGTTTCCCAACCAGTATGCCTCCAGCTGTTGTTCTTGGCTGTCCAGGCATGCTGGGAGTTGTAGTTTTGCAACAGCTGGAGGCACGCTGGTTGGGAAACACTTTTAAAGGGGTTATCCAGGAAAAAAACTTTTTTTTATATATCAACTGGCTCCAGAAAGTTAAACAGATTTGTAAATGACTTCTATTAAAAAAATCTTAATCCTTTCAGCATTTATGAGCTTCTGAAGTCAAGGTTGTCCTTTTCTGTTTAAAGGGGTACTCCGCCCCTAGACATCTTATCCCCTATCCAAAGGATAGGGGATAAGATGTCAGATCGCCGGGGTCCCGCTGCTGGGGACCCCGGGGATCGCTGCTGCGGCACCCCGTTATCAATACTGCGCAGAGCGAGATCGCTCTGCACGTAATGACGGGCGATACAGGGGCCGGAGCAGCGTTATGTCACGGCTCCGCCCCCTCGTGACGTCACGGCCCGCCCCCGTCAATACAAGTCTATGGGAGGAGGCGTGGCGGTCGTCACGCCCCCTGCCATAGACTTGCATTAAGGGGACGGGCCGTGATGTCATGAGGGGCGAAGCCATGACGTCACGCTGCTCCGGCCCCTGTATCGCCCGTCATTACGCACAGAGCGAACTCGCTCTGTGCTGTAATGATAGCGGGGTGCTGCAGCAGTGATCCCCGGGGTCCCCAGCAGCGGTACCGCGGCGATCTAGCATCTTATCCCCTATCTTTTGGATAGGGGATAAGATGCCAGGGGCGGAGTACCCCTTTAAGTGCTCTCTGATGACACGTGTCTCGGGAAACGCCCAGTTTAGAAGCAAATCCCCATAGCAAACCTCTTCTAAACTGGGCAGTTCCCGAGACACGTGTCATCAGAGAGCACTTAGACAGAAAAAACAACCTTAACTTCAGTAGCTCATAAGTACTGAAAGGGTTAAGATTTTTTTAATAGAAGTAATTTACAAATCTGTTTAACTTTCTGGAGCCAGTTGATATATAAAAAAATGTTTTTTCCCTGGATAACCCCTTTAAGCAAGGTGGCATCATGCGGAACTAGCTGGCATACGAGCCGCACCACTTACAGGGCTGAAGGTGTGAATGAGTGTGCAAAGCCTGGTTACGGTGCCAATAGGGAGTATAGAAAAAAACATACATTTAACGGGCCATAATCGACCAATATTTTTTTGGCGAAGTCGCGGCACACAGCGTTCGCCGTATTCACATTGCAACTTTCATCGCCGTATATGAAACATTTTACGGACGTGGTCTCCTAGGCACCGAATGGGGGAGATTTATCAAAACCTGTGTAGAGAAAGAGCGGTGCAGTTGCTCATAGCAACCAATCAGATCGCTTCTTCCATTTTTAAAGAGGCCTGTGAAAAATTAAAGAAGTCGGATTGGTTCCTATGGGCTACTGCACTGCTCTTCCTCTACGCAAGTTTAGGTAAATCTCCCCCAGTTTACGCGTTGGCTTATGACCTGCGACTTTTGCAAAAAGTCACACAGTTTTGCGCAATGGCCACTCCAGTTGGGACCAGGCCGGTGCGCGTAAACATTAGCCAGGAGTTATCAAAAGGCGCAGGCATTTTGATAAATGCCGACCAACTGCGCCGCACATGCCAAAGAAGAACCCACAAAAAGCGCGCATGTTAAAAAGTGACCCAGGGATTGAGTTGCTGGGACTTGTGGTGCGAGCGGTGAGCAGTCCCTTGTAAATCTTTCCCAGGTGTACACAGCTTTTTATCAATAGAGGGCGGCACTTGGTGGTAATGTGGCGCATCCCAGTATACTGTGTGCTGGTGGTCGGGATGCCCTTGTTATCAGGATGCCCATGTTCGTAGGTGTAGATAACCCCAGGCTGTAATGCCGCAAGGGTTTTCTAGTGAGTGCAGCGGAGAGGTTACCGTTACAATGTATCAGTGACTGAAAAAACTTGACTTAGATTTGTGACTTTCATTAGCCTTACTTGTTTCTTCACTATAATATTGGTCAGGGTCTTCTTAGGGGTGTAGCATATCAACGGAGTTGGCCTTGCTATGAAGCACTCCAGCTGGCGCATCTAAATTGGTATCTCTCAACTTGTGATTGTTTTGCTCAATCAGACCAGGACCTAGAGGCAAGAGGTGCCCTGTGTTCTTTGTGTGCTATCAGGCCCTTGAAAACTTCTCCTGAAAGCTCATTTGATTGTAGTGGACACCCTGTCAGGATGGAATGGGTTAAGCAAAAGGCCAGTATGCTCCCTCTCTCTCACAGTCTCAACTTAACTCCTTTTTCTCTATTCGTACTCAGGACCTCCAAGGTGGTGGGTCCCGGTGCTCATCTGCAGGATAGGGGATGAGTGTGTGACCAGCTATAATACCAGCCAGACCATCATGTACCCCTGTTTGGCTGGAGCGGTAGATGCAAATGCGCTTTGCTGATCTAGTCACCTCTGTGGGCCAGTAGAAGGTTGCCAAGCGCTGAACTTGACTATCTTAGTTCAGCCCATGGAGTTGAATAGTGCAACCTCCGCTCCATTCAAAGCATAACTCTCGTCATTACTGGGACCCCATAGATGCTGTACATAGGGGATTAAATCCTTTAAAGGGTTACTCCAGTGGAAAACATTTTTTTTTTTTAATTAGCTGGTGCCAGAAAGTTAAACAGATTTGTAAATTACTTCTATTAAAAAAAATCTTTATCCTTCCAGTACTTTTTAGCAGCTGTATGCTACAGAGGAAATTCTTTTCTTTTTGAATTTCTTTTTTGTTTAGTCCACAGTGCTCTCTGCTGACACCTGATGCCCTTATCAGGAACTGTCCAGAGCAGGAGAAAATCTTCATAGCAAACCTATGCTACTCTGGACAGTTCCTGACACGGACAGAAGTGTCAGAAGAGAGCACTGTGGACAAGACAAAAAAATAAATTCAAAAAGCAAAGAATTTTCTCTGTAGCATACAGCTGCTAATAAGTACTGGAAGGATAAAGATTTTTTAATAGAAGTAATTTACAAATTGTTTAACTTTCTGGCACCAGTTCATTTAAAAATAAAAAGTTTTCCACAGGAGTACCCCTTTAAGTCGCACACCCCATTGGACTACTGTGCCCAATGTAAGCATCGCTTATGGGCAAACGTCATGGAAAAAGGATCAAAATGGTCTCTTTTTTGTATTATATGTCATCATAGAATATGGGAATCTAACACTTATTTGCCTCCCAGTCCTTCCCATTAGGATCCACTCAGTTGCCTCGAGATTATGGGCCTATGACTAGGGCGAGCCCTATGACCTAGGAATTGAAGATGGTTCCCACTCCCACCATAGCAGTTATCGGAGCCTAAACGCCCCAAGGTGTATACAGTATATATATATATATCATATGTAAGAAGCATGTCAGTGTGGTAGCCCTTGGGGGGTGTTGGTAGTGGGAGTATTGTTTCGGTAATTGAGGGGTTAATGTTAACCCTATAGTTCGTGACGCCAGGCTGGGGGCTAGTATGCTGAGGTAATTCTCCAGCCTATCGCCGCCCTTCCCAGTAACGATAGGTGCATATACAAAATGACTGAAGGTCCACAAGGTACTTGAACTTGGATAACTTTACTTAAGTGCTTGCAGTACATCCAATGTACAATAACAGTCTCAGAGATACAGTCTCTATACAGTTCAATGACTGACAATTGTTGCGGACCTTGAAATAAATTAAAGTTTCTGAATTTAGGGTAATTATTGCAGATCCGTCCGGATTTAGGGGATAGATAAGGTCCGGTGATCTTGCAGAGTGCGTGGGGGATTGATACACTCAGAAATTAGAAGTTATCGGCCGTCGCCGCAAGGTTCAGGCCTAGACTCACTGATCTCAGCAGCGCAGATGCTTCTTGCTTGCTTGCACAGGAACAAGAGAGAGAACAATGGCCGCCGCTCCCTTATATGGACAGGAGCGGGGAGAATCTGATTGGTCCGAACATCCGTCACTCACTGTTACACAGTATGATAGGTAGCATACGTCATAGGGACCTCCAAAGGTCCTTAAGCAGAATTACCATAGAGTTCATCTGACCATGTGACCCGCAGGTCCTGCTACACTATGTAGAGGTAATTAACTATTTACATACATGGATATCATATTTACATGCTTCCTAAATAAATTATTAGCGCAATAACTATCTGGATGAGAGGTGACCAGGGGTGAACTAGACAATGGGGACCCCGACGTCCTAGGGACTCTGGCTAAGGGGACCCACACACGCAGGTACCGGATAGGATACGGTACCGGGACACCACATCAGCATCCGGTATCCAAATATCTCTGGTTTGCAAATGTAGTGACTGGAAATTCAAATCGTCCTGAAATCTACCTTTCACTTTGGTACATCTAATCCCCAAAAGGCGTAGGGGTTAAATCACCAGGAGCGGAGTGCTTCCGATCCTGTTTTTTTTTTCTTTTTCTTTACAAAGGGTTAATGACAGTCAATCTGTAAATGATAATGCAGGCGTAACTGCGGTGTAAATAAGGATTAAATTCTCTACAGCACCCCCACTGGTGAATTGAAGCACTGCACAGTTCTCTATTAAATCAATAGGACTTCCTCGTAACTCATGGACATGTCCAGTCCTCCAGAGCGGGAGACACTCATTGCAGCTATTATCTTCTGTGTCTAATACAGTCTTTCCCAAGTAGGGTGCCTCCAGCTGTTGCAAAACTACAACTCCCAGCATGTCCGGACAGCCGAAGGCTGTCCGGACATGCTGGGTGTTGTAGTTTTGCAACAAGTTATTTCAACATGCCACACTACACGCATGTCATTTTCTTGAACGAGTCAGAGTATCATAAATACCTTGCAACCTTTTCACCAATTGCGCAAAATATTGTGACGATTTGCCGCCAAAAAAACAAGGTAAAACCAATGATAAGTGGGTACTATTACAACGATACCCAATGTGTGGAGTTTTCACTATGTTTTATTACTTTTAAAAATAAAAAAAATTTAAACATAAAAAAATTGGGGCATTATATGGGGGTATATTGAGAAAGGGAACATTGGGAATGGCAAATCTATGGGGGAGTGGGTTATACATTAGGAGGACTAGGGAAGTAGACAGTACATAGGGGATTATAGTGACTAAAGAAGTAGGTTATATGGGGGTTAGGGATGACTGGGGGAGTGAACAGTATTTGGGGGACTATGATGACAGGCAGTGGGTAGTGTATGGATCAAAGCCATGAATGTTCTGACTTTGGCAGGGGGGCGTTTGAGCACTGCACCTGGTCGTCTGAGTCTAATGAGTTCACCTGAAGGTCACCCAGGTCAACTCATTAGACTCATAAGTGAGTTGGTGTCAATTCCCACTGTATAGTTCTGATGTGTTAGAGAAATGTCACAGCAAAAACAGAAAACAAGTAGCAAGAAATGCAATGTGTGAACACAGCCTCAGGGGAGGTGTTTAAATACTACATATCCTTATCCTATAGAGATAGCAGCAGTATACAGATAGAGCTGGAGGGGAGGTGTATAACTACTATATATCCTGATCTCACAGAGATAGCTGTAGCAGTATATAGATAGAGCTGGAGGGAAGGTGTATAATTAATATATCCTGATCCCATATAAATATCAGGAGCAGTATACAGATAGAGCTGGAGGGAAGGTTTATAACTACTATATATCCTCACCCCATAGAGATAGAAGCAGCAATACAGAGAGAGAGTTGGAAGAGTGGTGTATAACTGCTATATCTATCCTGATCCCATAGAGATAGCAGCAGCAGTATACAGATAGAGCTGGAGGGAAGGTGTATAACTAATATATCCTGATCCCATATAAATATCAGCAGCAGTATACAGATAGAGCTGCAGGGAAGGTTTATAACTACTATATATGCTCACCCCATAGAGATAGAAGCAGCAATACACAGAGAGAGTTGGAAGAGTGGTGTATAACTGCTATATATCCTGATCCCATAGAGATAGTAGCAGCAGTATACAGATAGAGCTGGAGGGAAGTTGTATAACTAATATATCCTGATCCCATATAAATAGCAGCAGTATACAGATAGAGCTGGAGGGAAGGTGTATAACTACTATATATCCTGTCCCATAGAGATAGCAGCAGCAGTATACAGGTAGAGCTGTAGAGGAGGTATATAACTAATATATACAGTGGGGGCAAAAAAGTATTTAGTCAGCCACCAATTGAGAGGCCTGTAATTTTCATCATAGGTATACCTCAACTTTGAGAGACAGAATGAGGAAAAAAAAAAAAAATCACATTGTCTGATTTTTAAAGAATTTATTTGCAAATTATGGTGGAAAATAAGTATTTGGTCACCTACAAACAAGTAAGATTCCTGTCTCTCACAGACCTGTAACTTCTTCTTTAGATCTCCTCTGTCCTCCACTCATTACCTGTATTAATGGCTCCTGTTTGAACTTATCAGTATAAAAGACACCTGTCCCCAACCTCAAACAGTCACACTCCAAACTCCACTATGGCCAAGACCAAAGAGCTGTCAAAGGACACCAGAAACAAAATTGGAGACCTGCACCAGGCTGGGAAGACTGAATCTGCAATAGGCAAGCAGCTTGGTGTGAAGAAATCAACAGTGGGAGCAATTATTAGAAAATGGAAGACATACAAGACCACTGATAATCTCCCTCGATCTGGGGCTCCACACAAAATCTCACCCCGTGGTGTCAAAATGATCACAAGGCTGGAGTAAAAATCCCAGAACCACACAGGGGGGCCTAGTGAATGACCTGCAGAGAGCTGGGACCAAAGTAACAAAGGCTACCCTCAGTAACACACTACGCCTCCAGGGACTCAAGTCATGCAGTGCCAGACGTGTCCCACCGCTTAAGCCAGTACATGTCCGGGCCCGTCTGAAGTTTGCTAGAGAGCATTTGGATGATCCAGAAGAGGATTGGGAGAATGTCATATGGTCAAATGAAACCAAAGTAGAACTTTTTGGTAAAAACTCAATTCGTCGTGTTTGAATCAGAAAGAATGCTGAGTTGCATCCAAAGAACACCATACCTATTGTGAAGCATGGGGGTGGAAACATCATGCTTTGGGGCTGTTTTTCAGCAAAGGGACCAGGACGACTGATCTGTGTAAAGGAAAGAATGAATGGGGCCATGTATCGTGAGATTTTGAGTGAAAACCTCCTTCCATCAGCGAGGCCATTGAAGATGAAACGTGGCTGGGTCTTTCAGAATGACAATGATCCCAAACACACCGCCCGAGCAATGAAGGAGTGGCTTCGTAAGAAGCATTTCAAGGTCCTGGAGTGGCCTAGCCAGTCTCCAGATCT
This sequence comes from Hyla sarda, assembly GCF_029499605.1. Taxonomy (NCBI): domain Eukaryota; kingdom Metazoa; phylum Chordata; class Amphibia; order Anura; family Hylidae; genus Hyla; species Hyla sarda. The sequence continues at coordinate 287,834,842 of NC_079194.1, forward strand.
CAACCCCATAGAAAATCTTTGGAGGGAGTTAAAAGTCTATGTTGCCTAGCGACAGCCCCAAAACATCACTGCTCTAGAGGAGATCTGCATGGAGGAATGGGCCAAAATACCAGCAACAGTGTGTGAAAACCTTGTGAAGACTTACAGGAAACATTTGACCTCTGTTATTGCCAACAAAGGGTATATAACAAAGTATTGAGATGAACTTTTGTTATTGATCAAATACTTATTTTCCACCATAATTTGCAAATAAATTCTTTAAAAATCAGACAATATGATTTTATGGATTTTCTTTTCTCATTCTGTCTCTCATAGTTGCGGTATAACCTATGATGAAAATTACAGCCTCTCATCTTTTTAAGTGGTGGCTGACTAAATACTTTTATGCCCCCACTATATCCTGATCCCATAGAGATAACAACAGCAGTATACAGATAGAGCTGGAGGGAAGGTGTATAACTACTATATATCCTGATCCCATAGAAATATTAGCAGCAGTATACAGATAGAGCTGGAGAGGAGATGTATATCTACCATAAATATCCTGATCCCATAGAGATAGCAGCAGCAGTATACAGAGAGAGCTGAAGGGAGGTGTATAACCACTATAATCTGTTGCCATAGAAATAGCAGATGGGTGGGGAGGGGTCTGGGAGCTAATAGGAGGGATCTGGGAGGTGATGATGTCATCCTATAGTCCACAGGAAGTCAGTCTGACATCCTGTTGTAACTATTAGGCACTGGAAGATTTGGAAGAGTCGGATTTGTGATCACGTGACCAAATTAGGGTAATAAAACACATGATGCAGCTGAACTGGAATAAAATGGCGCTGTATGACTGGTGATGGTGAGTGTGCATGATATAGGCAAAAAAATTAAAACAAATGTGTTTCATTAAATTTCCTCCCAATGTGTTATATTAGGAGTTAGAGGTTTAAGCAGCAAGACATATGCGAAGACGACTAAATTAGTAGTGTCTGCTGTGTAGGTGGCATAAATAGTAGTTTATGGTGTTTTTGTGTTATATACTGTATAATAAGGTAATATGCAGCTCTGTATGTTATGGTGGGCGAGCGATGGTTGTCAGGGTCCCATATGGGATCTTTGTTCAGTTTGCTGGAACCATGGGGGAGGCTGGTTCATGTGGTCATTCCAAGGCCGATTACACACTGGCGTAGGACAGTCGCATTTTTTTTGCATCCATCACACTGCTTTCCACAGACCCTGAATGGCAGATATATTTATAAATGTACTGCCTTAATACTATGTATGTGTGTCAGTCCATAGCAATGTTTTCCAACTAGTGTGCCTCCAGATGTTGCGAAACTACAACTTCCAGCATGCCCGGCTGTCCGGGCATGCTGGGAGTTGTAGTTTTGCAACATCTGGAGGCACCCTGGTTGGGAAACACTGCTGCTATAGACTGATGGATTACAGGTTATGTTGCTAAATATATATATATATATATATATATATATATATATATATATATAATATGATGTTGCAAAACTATATAGGTATGATGTTGCCATATACATATAACTATAACTTCCAGCATGCCCAGACTGTCCAGACATGCTGGAAGTTGTAGTTCTGCAGCAGCTGTAGGCACCCTGGTTGGGAAGCACTGATCTATGGGCTGGTGGATTACAGGTTATGTTGCTATATGCATACAGTGATCCCTCAACTTACAATGGCCTCAACATACAATAGTTTCAACATACAATGGTCTTTTTTGGACTATTGTAACTTGAAACCAGACTCAACATACAATGTACAGACAGTCCAGATCTGTGAAACGTGTCAATGGCCGGAAGAACTGACCAATCAGAATGGGCAATTTACTGGTAAAACTCCTGCATTACTGAAGCGTATGCACTGACTGGTGTCTGGTAGCGCCCCCTACAGTACAGGGAGGTATGACATGTTCTGTACACTTTACCTGTACCAGGGTTACCTGTTCCTTTGGACACCAGGTAAGGGCGACTCCGTGTTACTTTTTTAGGACATTGCATGTACTGTACAGGACCCCGAAAAAGCTCCTGTCCTCTACATAGATCAGTGTTTCCCTAGCAGGGTGCCCCCAGCTGTTGCAAAACTACAACTGCCAGCATGCCCGGACAGCCTTTGGCTGAAATAGACAGTGATTACAGCTCCCAGCAGATCTTTCTTACTTTTATATGTAAGGATTTGCTTTATCTGTATCAGTTATCTACTTATTTTTCTTAAATTTTCACTTTTTTCCTATTTTCGGATGACATTTTTGGGGCTTTAGAACCAATTACCAGGTTTCCATAGAGTTATGGTCTCAACATACACTGGTTTCAACATACAATGGTCGTCCCAGAACCAATTAATATTGTAACTTGAGGGACCACTGTGTATATATATATATATATATATATATATATATATATATATATATATATATTGTATGTGTGTGTATGTATATGTGTGTGTGTGTATATATATATATATATATATAGATATATATATATATATATATATATAGATATAGATATATAGATATATATATATATATATATATATATATATAGAGAGAGAGATATATATATATATATATATATATATATATATATATATAGATATTTATGTGTGTGTGGTGGCCCAGTACGGGAGTTGTTACCCCGTACCCTTGCTGCCCTGTCAGACAGCTTCCCTGCAGTATCCCAGGACCCCCTTACACCCGTCCCCTCATGTACATACATATGTTTTGACATTTATTATGCTGTAAAGTGTGTAAAGAAGTGTTATGACTTTAAGAAATGTTCCCATGTGATCTTCAGTTGTCATGTGAGTTGTCATGTGATTGTTTCCCAGGAGGTATCAGTGACCAGGTGACATAAGGGCGACCAATGGGACCCCACAAGAGTCTCCCCCATATAAGCCCTGGGAGGAGACTCTTCTCTTTCTTTCTGCTAAGCTGATGTCCAGTGCAGTTGAGTCTAGGAGTGTGTCTGGAGTCATAGGAGCCTCAAGTCAAGTCTGCAGCCACGAGCTACAAGTAAGATAAAGTCACAGCATTGTCAGTCACAAGTCAGTCAAGTCAAAGTCATCTGTCAAGTCAGCGTGGCCTGCACTAAATTGTTACGTTCTACTACAAGTCCCAGCAAGCCCTTAAGGTCTCTGAAGTCACTGGTCACCTCCTTGGGCCCTGGCTACACTGTATAGACTATTCCACCTTTCTAACCTCAGTAAAGCTACCGTTGTCCGTAACTTGGCGTCGGAGTCATTATTGCCACCGTGCCTAGCCCAGGATCCAGCGGTATACCTTCGGATGGTATTGACGATAAACCACACCCTGGCGTCACGAATGTATGTATATAGCAACATAACCTGTAATCCACCAGTCTATAGATCAGATATATATAATGATGCTATATATGCTTATGATATATACTAATGATATATATATATATATATATATTGATATTATATATATTGGAAGAAGCCAGTATCAGCCATTGGGTGGCGTACACGTTGAGATATTCTCCTCTAGAAGTAATGCTTTCCATGTTCCTGGGGTGGCAGCATATATAAGATATTTCCAGCCATAACATCTACCTAGGGGTAAGATGGCTGGCTACCAGTCGCCAGTGCTGTACGATAAATAGTCAGCCACTGTGTTATTTCTTATATGCTGTTTTGTTGCTGCAGGATTTAGGGCTCCGACAGGAGAGAAACTGTCTCCCGGCAGCAGTGTTTTTCTCAATTTCTATCCAGACAGTCAGGACTTGAGATGTGCGCAGCGCTCAGATTACCTCTCTAGAGGAGAAGTATCGAGTGACCTACTTAAAGAAGGAAAGCGATGAGGAGATGTAGATATCCTATACCAAGAAAATTCGAGGTCTCTGACTTCAATTTGTTTTTTTTCCAAACATCATGATGGTAATGTTAAAAAATGGGACAAAGTATATTAATGTATCGCACTCAGGGGCAGGCACTGAAGTGAAGGGTATGTGGACTCCCATCATGCACCACTAGCATGTTGGGAACTTACTGCGTACTATAATTTTGCTTTCCCCCTTTCTCTGTCTCTCTTTAAGGGTACGGCCACATGCAGCAAAAATGAAGAATATTTTCTGCGTTCAAGAATTTCCACCCCGAAATCTGCAACAGAAAATCCACACCAAATTATGCAGATTTTCTGGTGCAGATTGTATAGATAAAACTAAAAGCAAATGGGTTCCACATCCACGTGAGATGTAAAGAGCTGTTCTGGTCTTCAATACATCACCACACAAGGAAAATTAATATTTAATAGGTATCCCGTTCGTGACGCCACTTTTCACAGACCGCTTCCATGTGAGATGTGCAGGGCTTTTCCCATCTCATGTAAATGAAACTGTAGGCTATGGTCACCCGGGGGAATGTCTGTGCGGAAGTCTGTCGAAATATTTCGCAATGACATTCCGCTGAGGTAGAGTCCCATTGATTTCAACGGGGTTCTGCTGCGCTGTGCACACGGTGGAATTTCTGTGGCAGATGTTTCTGCCGCGGAAATCCTGATAGACTTGTCCATTCTTTCCGCGGGTCCACTTGGAAATGTATTGTCGTCTATGAGACAGCACATTTCTGTTTTTTGGGTGGACATTCCGCACATCTTCCCCAGCCTAAGGGGAATTTGTCATGTTCAAAATGTTATTTAATTTGTAGGCACTGTGTTATAGAGCAGAATGAGGTGAGCAGATTGATATATTGTTTTGTAGCAAAAGGTTCAATATAAATTGTCATTTATAGATTTAAACCGCTTCTCATTCTGGGGATAGGAGTCCAGTGGGCGGTTCTGCTTTTTCTTCATGCGCAAACAAAAAAATAACTGTCAATCACTGATTGAGACCGCCCACTGGACTCCCAAAGCCAGAAAGAGATAAGGTTTAGATTAATAAATTACAAGTTATACTCATTATTTCCCCACAAAACTATATATCAAACTGCTCAGCTCCTTCTGCTCTATAAGGCTGGGTTCACACTACGTTTTTTGCCATACTGTTTTCAATCCGTTTTTCTAAAGAAAACCGTATGGCAAAAAAACGGATGGAACAGTATGGAAAAAAGTAAGCCATATGCATTTTTAAACAGTATACTGTTTTTAAAAGTGCATACAGTTCCGTCAGTTTTTCTAGAAAAAAAAACCATACGTTTTTGAAAATGTTGTCCATTTTTAATGGGAGGGGTCTTGGGTGGGGACTTTAGGATTCAGATGCGCATGTGCAAAGTAAAAACATACGGTTTTTCCTTATGGAACCATATACATGTGCGTTTCCCATTGACGTCCATGTTAAAAAAAACGTATGCGGTTGCAGTATGGTTTTTAAACCGGAGACAAAATCGTGATCAACCACTGTTTTGACTCCGGTTTAAAAACCGTACTGCAACCGCATACGTTTTTTTTTTAACATGGACGTCAATGGGAAACGCACATGTATACGGTTCCATACGGGAAAAACGTATACGTTTTTACTTTGCACATGCGCATTTGAATCCTAAAGTCCCCACCCAAGACCCCTCCCATTAAAAATGGACAAAATTTTCAAAAACGTATGTTTTTTTTTTTTAAATAAAAACTGACGGAACTGTATGCACTTTTAAAAACAGTATACTGTTTAAAAACGCATACGGTTTACTTTTTTCCATACTGTTCCATCCGTTTTTTTTTTGCCATACGGTTTTCTTTGGAAAAACGGATTGAAAACAGTATGGCAAAAACGTAGTGTGAACCCAGCCTAAGGGTGGGTTCACACTACGTTTTGTCCCATACGGGAGCGCATACGGCAGGGGGGAGCTAAAACCTCGCGCTCCCGTATGTGACCGTATGCGCTCCCGTATGCCATTCACTTCAATGAGCCGACCGGAGTGAAACGTTCGGTCCGGTCGGCTCATTTTTGCGCCGTATGCGCTTTTACAACCGGACCTAAAACCGTGGTTGACCACAGTTTTAGGTCCGGTTGTAAAAGCGCATACGGTGCAAAAATGAGCCGACCGGACCGAACGTTTCACTCCGGTCGGCTCATTGAAGTGAATGGCATACGGGAGCGCATACGGTTACATACGGGAGCGCGAGCTTTTAGCTCCCTCCTGCCGTATGCGCTCCCGTATGGGACAAAACGTAGTGTGAACCCAGCCTTACATGGTGTCTACGAATTAAATTAATTTTTAATGTGACGAATTTACTTTTACACTTTATTTACATGAGACCAGAAAAGCCCTTTACATCTTACATGAAAGCAGAAGATGGCGTCACGAGCAGAATGCATTTGCTTGTGTGGTGATGTAATGGAGATACACAGTCACCTTAGTTCTTCTCCATAGTCTTTCCTTTTACCGGGTATCCTCTTATTGTGGTTTACAGGAAGGTAAATGGCTTTTGTAGAAACTAGAGAGCATTCCTCTCCAGAGGGACCGAAAATGGTGTTACTCATTTCGAGAGCTTTCTGTTTAACACTGTGGCTTTCAGAAAAGCTGTTAACATGGAGGAAGATACATTGTGCCTCATCCGCATCTGAGGATCTGCGGGAAGACATGGGAGGTGGAGAGGGAGAGAGGAAAAACGAGAAAGAAGAGAACAATTGATTCTCAGTACAGTGGTCCCTCAACGGACCATCGTTTGTTGAAACCATCGCATGTTGAGGGATCCGTGCAATGTAAAGTATAGGACAGTGGTCTTCAACCTGCGGACCTCCAGATGTTGCAAAACTACAACACCCAGAATGCCCGGACAGCCGTTGGCTGTCCGGGCATGCTGGGTGTTGTAGTTTTGCAACATCTGGAGGTCCGCAGGTTGAAGACCACTGTTAGAGGAAGTTGTACTCACCTGTCCCCGCCACTCCGCACCGTCACCGCTCGTCACCACTGCCCTGGATGTCGCCTTCCATCGCCGCGTCCCCGATGCTCCGGCAAGGCCTCTGCTTCCCCGGCATCCGCGCGCTCCGTCGCCGCCATCACGTCGCTACGCACGCCGCTCCTATTGGATGACGGGACGGCGTGCGCAGCGACGTGATGACTTCGATGGAGAGCGCCGACGATGCAGGGGATCCCGAAGAGGACACACCGGAGCCCCGAGGACAGGTAAGTGATCGTCAGCGGACCACACGGGGCACCGTAAACGGCTATCCGGTGGTAGCTGAAGCAGTCTGTGCTGCCGAATAGCCGTTTATGCGATGGCCCCGACATACAAGAGCATCGTATGTTGATGCTGCCTCTGAGAGGCCATCGCATGTTGAAATGATGGTATGTCGGGGCCATCGTAGGTCGAGGGGTCACTGTACTGTATACTCTCTAAGTATACTGGTGTCATATTTGTCGGGATCCGGGCTAGCGGCTGGTGATGACACTGGAGGTGGATCCTCTGTACCAGAGAGGCGATGACGCGGGCCGTACTGGGGAATCGGTTCTAAGCAGTTACTGGTGTTCACCAGAGCCCGCCGCAAAGCAGGATGGACTTGCTGCGGCAGTAACTACCAGGTCGTGTTCCCCAGTAGCGACTCGACCTCTCTGGCAGCTGAGACTGGCGCGGTACACAAGGACTAGACAGAGGCGAGGTCAGACGTAGCAGAAGGTCAGGGCAGGCAGCGAGGTTCGTAGTCAGGGGCAACAGCAGAAGGTCTAGGTACACAGGCTTGGGACACACTATAACGCTTTCTCAGGGCGCAAGGCAACAAGATCCGGCGAGGAGAGGAAGGGGAAGTGGGTTTTTATACGTTAGTGAGTGATTGGGCCAGGCACCAATTAGTGGTGCACTGGCCCTTTAAATTTAAGCAAGTCGGCGCGCGCGCCGGGAGGAAGCAGACGGGGGCGAGAGGTGAGTGAGACGGGGCGCAATCCGAGGGCGGACACAAGCCGTGCCTCAGATCGCGTCCCCTCCGGGGACCAGAGAGCAGCGCTCGCGGTCAGCAATGCCGACCGGAGCGCTGCAGCCAGAGGAACGCTGTAAGCGCTCCGGGAATGCAGCGGCACCCGGAGCGCTCGGCGTGACAATATTGTTACCATTATCACTATAAAGGAACCAAATAAAACCACCATACAATACCCAGATAAACCTGCCCTAGAGTGACAGATAATTCTACCCCACACCGGTCACATCATGTTACATAGTGCTAAGCTAATATACAGTGGTCCCTCAAGTTATAATATTAAAGGGGTTATCCAGGCCAAAACTTTTTTTTTATATATCAACTGGCTCCGTAAAGTTAAACGGATTTGTAAATGACTTCTATTAAAAAATCTTAATCCTTCCAATAGTTATTAGCTTCTGAAATTGAGTTGTTGTTTTCTGTCTAACTGCTTTCTGATGACTCACGTCCCAGGAGCTGTGCAGTTCCTATGGGGATATTCTCCCATCATGCACAGCTCCCGGGACGTGACATCATCATTGAGCAGTTAGACAGAAAACTTCAGAAGCTAATAACTATTGGAAGGATTAAGATTTTTTAATAGAATTTACAAATCTGTTTAACTTTCCGGAGCCAGTATATATATATATATATATATATATATATATATATATATATATATATATATAAAGGTTTTGTCTGGAATACCCCTTTAATTGGTTCTGGGACAACCATTGTATGTTGAGACCAGAACTCTATGGAAACCTGGTAATTGGTTCTTAAACCCCAAAATGTCATCCAAAAAATAGGAAAAAGTGAGAATTATAGAAAAATAAGTAGATGACTAATATAGATAAAGCAAATCCTTACATATAAAAGTAATAAAGATCTGCTGGGAGCTGTAATCACTGTCTATGTCAGTGTTTTCCAAGCAGGGAGCCTCCAGCTGTTGCCAAAGGCTGTCCGGGCATGCTGGGAGTTGTAGTTTTGCAACAGCTGGGGGCACCCTGCTTGGGAAACACTGGTCTATGTAGAGGACAGGAGCTTCTTCGGGGTCCTGTACAGTACACACAGTGGGGGAGATTTATCAAAACCTGTGCAGAGGAAGGGTGGTGCAGTTGCCCATAGCAACCAATCAGATTGCTTCTTTCATTTTCCACAGGCCTCTAAAGAGGCCTGTGGAAAATGAAAGAAGCAATCTGATTGGTTGCTATGGGCAACTGCACCACTCTTCCTCTGCACAGGTTTTGATAAATCTCCCCCAGTGTCCTAAAAAAGTAACATGGAGTCGCCCTCACCTGGTGTCCAAAGGTGCAGGTAAAGAGTACAGAATATGTAATACCGCTCTGTACTGTAGGGGGCGCTACCAGACACCAGTCAGTGCATATACTTCAGTAATACAGGTGTTTTACCAGTGAATTGCCCATTCTGATTGGTCGGTTCTTCCGGCCATTGACAAGTTTCACAGATCTGGACTGCCTGTAGCATTGTATGTTGAGTCTGGTTTCAAGATACGATGGTCCAGAAAAGACTATTGTATGTTGAGGCTATTGTAAGTTGAGGTATCACTGTATAGTGTCTTAACATTACAGTACTACAGAGACAAAACTTGTCTTTGCATCCAGAATTGTGGTGTCCTAGTACAGTAGTTCCAGCTGTTACCCATTAGACATTTTTTTCTAATGTGTACACTGAGGTAACCACAGAGCAAAGGGTTAAAGGGGTATTCCAGGCAAAACCTTTTTTTTATATATATATATATATATATATATATATCAACTGGCTCCGGAAAGTTAAACAGATTTGTAAATTACTTCTGTTAAAAAATCTTAATCCTTCCAATAGTTATTAGCTTCTGAAGTTTTCTGTCTAACTGCTCAATGATGATGTCACGTCCCAGGAGCTGTGCATGATGGGAGAATATCCCCATAGGAACTGCACAGCTCCCGGGACGTGAGTCATCAGAGAGCAGTTAGACAGAAAACAACAACTCAACTTCAGAAGCTAATAACTATTGGAAGGATTAAGATTTTTTTAATAGAAGTAATTTACAAATCTGTTTAACTTTCCGGAGCCAGTTGATATATAAAAAAAAGTTTTGGCCTGGAATACCCCTATAATGTTTTTTTATGCATTGGATTTCACTGTACAATCGAAGAGTTGATTTGGTCACATGTAGTCTCCTAGCCAATGATTGCATCAGTCAGCACCGAAACCAACTCTCCTCTCCTGGGGAAAGAGGTAGACCAAAACCCCTTTCTGTTTGAGTCTGTGGGGGGAGGTCTGACCTCTGGGATTCCTGCAATGTCCAGAATGGGGCCCAATATCTCCCCCCTGCATGGGATTGGCACGCACTCTATACATTCCCTATAGGAGTGGTGAAAATACTTAAATACAGTGCTTGTGTATTTCCGGTACTCCCATAGAGAATGAATGATGTGCATGCTGACCCCATGCTCCAATGTGGCAAGGGAGATTTGGGGCCCCATTCTGGAGGGCACCCTATGTAAAGTAGATAGGGGATAAGTTTTTTAATTCTGGAGTACCCCTTTAAAACTAGTTTAAGTCCTTCTGAGAGGATATGTCAGTCTACATTGTCTTGTCCTCCAAGAGGAGAGAGCTGTAAATGTAAGGTATTACCTATGGCCAACTGTAAATCCTCCGAATATATATGCACCGAGGGAGTCATCCCAGGGAGCACCGGCAAATTACGGGTCGCGGACAGCAGGACATCGCGGACCTCGGGGTTGTGTAGCTTGAGGACGACATCCCTGGGTAAGTCAGGGCCTCTTGGCTTAGCTAGGGCACGGTGAATGCGGTCAAAACGGAGCATTTCCGGCTCCAACTGTGGGGCAAGCTCAAAAAATAAAGATGTTACCGTTTTAGAGAGGTCCACATCGGGTTCAGGGAGACCACGTATCCGCAAATTAGCTCTCCGTTAGCGATTTTCGAGGTCCTCTAATTTGAGCTCAAAGTCCCGCAGCTGTGTTGTGTGGTCATCAATGTCCCTCCTGTCCTCCTCCGCTGCGTCCGCCAGCACGTCCAGTTTAGCCTCGTTGTCTGAAACTCTCCTGCCCAAGTCCTGCAGCTGGGAGGTAAAATCATCCACCGCCTTAGACAGAGCTGAGTGGAACATCTTCTTAATGCTCCGAAACATGGCCGTTGGTGTTAAGTCAGCGGGCTCTGCAGGCTCCTCCCCATCAGAAAGGCCTGCCGGAGAAGTGTCTCTCCCCGTCGCCATCTTGGAGCGGGCCCCGGAGCGGAATAAGTCCGGTATTGATTGAGAGAGGACCTGAGAATTGCGGAGAGATCCCCTTCTGCCTGATCGGGGCATATTCAGGAACCGATGGGTAAGTGGATCAGCGTCTTGGAGCCGAATTTCGGCGCTAAGTGAGGCTTAAAGACGCGTGTGGCGCGGAGCTCACATCACCTACGTCCTACTCCGTGAGCCGTGCGCATGCGCCTTCAACTTTATTGCTTAAAAGACAATTAATACAGACACTTTTAAAAATTGTGTAGTCACAGATTGCCACCAAAAGTGTGAGTGCAGTGGAGTCCTATATTAAAGGACAACTGCAGCGGAAAACATTTCCACAGGATAGGGGATAAGTGTTTGATCGCGGGCGGTCCGACTGCTGGGACCCCCCCGCGATCTCCTAAACAGGGCCTAGGCATTAGCGCTCAGTGTTAGCGCTAATGCGCATAGCGTCGACCTGAGAGGTTGACAGTTACGCCCCCGCCCCTTCCCCATACAGTTCTATGGGAGAGACGGGGAGGCAAGAGTTAGGCTGGGTTCACACTACGGTTTGTAACTACGGTTCCCGTATACGGCTGGGAGGAGGGGTGGGCGGGGCTTAATTGCGGCACCCGCACTCAGCCGTATTCGGGAACCGTAGTTAATGTATGTCTATAATTATTTGTCCGTGTCACATACCATCACAATACAAACAATAGGACTGTGCACCTCATGGGGAGACACCTATGACCCCGAACGCGCGTTTTTGCCCTTGGTTTCGTCACATGCCCCCTGACGAAGCCAAGGGCGAAAACGCATGTTCGGGGTCTGAGGTGTCTCCCCATGAGGTGCACAGTCCTATTGTTTGTATTGTGATGGTATGTGACACGGACAAATAATTCTATATTTTACACTTTATATACCCTGATTCTCCGGTTCCATTATCGCTTGATGTTATATATACACACTGCTGCCCTTATCCTGTAACAATATTGTTAACATTGGGAGTCTACCCCTCTGATTTTTCTGTTGTGATACTTCAAGTGACTACACAATTTTTAATAGTGTCTGTATTAATTGTATTTTTAAGCCATAAAGTTGGTTGTTATATTTTGTAATACTATTTATCGTGTGGCCTGTTTGGTGAGTGACATCACATTGTTTGCCTTGTGCATGTTTTGTAACATCACTGTGTTATTACTGTACAGTGACATCACTATGTGAATTATTACCGTGTAGTGACATCACTATGTGAATTATTACTGTACAGTGACATCACTATGTGAATTATTACTGTAGTGACATCACTATGTGAATTATTACTGTACAGTGACATCACTATGTGAATTATTACTGTGTAGTGACATCACTATGTGAATTATTACTGTGCAGTGACATCACTATGTGAATTATTACTGTACAGTGACATCACTATGTGAATTATTACTGTGTAGTGACATCACTATGTGACTTATTACTGTACAGTGACATCACTATGTGAATTATTACTGTGTAGTGACATCACTATGTGAATTATTACCGTGCAGTGACATCACTATGTGAATTATTACTGTGTAGTGACATCACTATGTGAATTATTACTGTGCAGTGACATCACTATGTGAATTATTACTGTGCAGTGACATCACTATGTGAATTATTACTGTACAATGACATCACTATGTGAATTATTACTGTGCAGTGACATCACTATGTGAATTATTACTGTACAGTGACATCACTATGTGAATTATTACTGTGTAGTGACATCACTATGTGAATTATTACTGTACAGTGACATCACTATGTGAATTATTACTGTACAGTGACATCACTGTGAATTATTACCGTGTAGTGACATCACTATGTGAATTATTACCGTGTAGTGACATCACTATGTGAATTATTACTGTGTAGTGACATCACTATGTGAATTATTACTGTGTAGTGACATCACTATGTGAATTATTACTGTGCTGTGACATCACTATGTGAATTATTACTGTGCTGTGACATCACTGTGAATTATCACTGTACAGTGACATCACTATGTGAATTATTACTGTGCAGTGACATCACTATGTGAATTATTACTGTACAGTGACATCACTATGTGAATTATTACTGTGCAGTGACATCACTATGTGAATTATTACTGTGCAGTGACATCACTATGTGAATTATTACTGTGTAGTGAGATCATTATGTGACTTATTACTGTGCTGTGACATCACTATGTGAATTATTACTGTGCTGTGACATCACTATGTGAATTATTACTGTGCAGTGAGATCACTATGTGAATTATTACTGTGCAGTGACATCACTATGTGAATTATTACTGTGCAGTGACATCACTATGTGAATTATTACTGTGCAGTGAGATCACTATGTGAATTATTACTGTGCAGTGATATCACTATGTGAATTATTACTGTACAGTGACATCACTATGTGACTTATTACTGTACAGTGACATCACTATGTGAATTATTACTGTGCAGTGACATCACTATGTGAATTATTACTGTACAGTGACATCACTATGAGAATTATTACTGTGCTGTGACATCACTATGTGAATTATTACTGTGCAGTGACATCACTATGTGAATTATTACTGTGCAGTGACATTACTATGTGAATTATTACTGTGCAGTGACATCACTATGTGAATTATTACTGTGCAGTGACATCACTATGTGAATTATTACTGTCCTGTGACATTACTATGTGAATTATTACTGTGCAGTGACATCACTATGTGAATTATTACTGTGCAGTGACATCACTATGTGAATTATTACTGTGCAGTGACATCACTATGTGAATTATTACTGTGCAGTGACATCACTATGTGAATTATTACTGTACAGTGACATCACTATGTGAATTATTACTGTGCAGTGACATCACTATGTGAATTATTACTGTGCTGTGACATCACTATGTGAATTATTACTGTGCAGTGAGATCACTATGTGAATTATTACTGTGCAGTGACATCACTATGTGAATTATTACTGTGCTCTGACATCACTATGTGAATTCTTACTGTGCTGTGACATCACTATGTGAATTATTACTGTGCAGTGACATCACTATGTGAATTATTACTGTGCAGTGACATCACTGTGAATTATTACTGAGCAGTGAGATCACTATGTGAATTATAACTGTGCTGTGACATCACTATGTGAATTATTACTGTACAGTGACATCACTATGTGAATTATTACTGTGCAGTGACATCACTATGTGAATTATTACTGTGCAGTGACATGACTATGTGAATTATTACTGTACAGTGACATCACTATGTGAATTATTACTGTGCAGTGACATGACTATGTGAATTATTACTGTACAGTGACATCACTATGTGAATTATTAGTGTGCAGTGACATCACTATGTGAATTATTACTGTGCAGTGACATTACTATGTGAATTATTACTGTACAATGACATCACTATGTGAATTATTACTGTGTAGTGACATCAATATGTGAATTATTAGTGTGCAGTGACATCACTATGTGAATTATTACCGTGCAGTGACATCACTATGTGACTTATTACCGTGTAGTGACATCACTATGTGAATTATTACCGTGTAGTGACATCACTATGTGAATTATTACTGTGCAGTGACATCACTATGTGAATTATTACTGTGCAGTGACATCACTATGTGACTTATTACCGTGTAGTGACATCACTATGTGAATTATTACTGTGCAGTGACATCACTATGTGAATTATTACTGTGCAGTGACATTACTATGTGAATTATTACTGTACAATGACATCACTATGTGAATTATTACTGTGTAGTGACATCAATATGTGAATTATTAGTGTGCAGTGACATCACTATGTGAATTATTACCGTGCAGTGACATCACTATGTGACTTATTACCGTGTAGTGACATCACTATGTGAATTATTACCGTGTAGTGACATCACTATGTGAATTATTACTGTGCAGTGACATCACTATGTGAATTATTACTGTGCAGTGACATCACTATATGACTTATTACCGTGTAGTGACATCACTATGTGAATTATTACTGTGCAGTGACATCACTATGTGAATTATTACTGTGTAGTGAGATCACTATGTGAGTTATTATTGTGCAGTGACATCACTATGTGAATTATTACTGTGCTGTGACATCACTATGTGAATTATTACTGTGCTGTGACATCACTATGTGAATTATTACTGTGCAGTGACATCACTATGTGAATTCTTACTGTGCTGTGACATTACTATGTGAATTATTACTGTGCAGTGACATCACTATGTGAATTATTACTGTGCAGTGACATCACTATGTGAATTATTACTGTGCAGTGACATCAATATGTGACTTATTACTGTACAGTGACATCACTATGTGAATTATTACTGTACAGTGACATCACTATGTGAATTATTACTGTGCAGTGACATCACTATGTGAATTATTACTGTGCAGTGACATCACTATGTGAATTATTACCGTGTAGTGACATCACTATGTGAATTATTACTGTGCAGTGACATCAATATGTGACTTATTACTGTACAGTGACATCACTATGTGAATTATTACTGTACAGTGACATCACTATGTGAATTATTACTGTGCAGTGACATCACTATGTGAATTATTACTGTGCAGTGACATCACTATATGACTTATTACCGTGTAGTGACATCACTATGTGAATTATTACTGTGCAGTGACATCACTATGTGAATTATTACTGTGCAGTGACATCACTATGTGAATTATCACTGTACAGTGACATCACTATGTGAATTATCACTGTACAGTGACATCACTATGTGAATTATTACTGTGCAGTGACATCACTATGTGAATTATTACTGTGTAGTGACATCACTGTGAATTATTACTGTGCAATGACATCACTATGTGAATTATTACTGTGCAGTGACATCACTATGTGAATTATTACTGTACAGTGACATCACTATGTGAATTATTACTGTGCAGTGACATCACTATGTGAATTATTACTGTACAGTGACATCACTATGTGAATTATTACTGTGCAGTGACATCACTATGTGAATTATTACTGTGTAGTGAGATCACTATGTGAATTATTACTGTGCAGTGACATCACTATGTGAATTATTACTGTACAGTGACATCACTATGTGAATTATTACTGTACAGTGACATCACTATGTGAATTATTACTGTGCAGTGACATCACTATGTGAATTATTACTGTGTAGTGACATCACTATGTGACTTATTACTGTGCAGTGACATCACTATGTGAATTATTACTGTGCAGTGACATCACTATGTGAATTATTACTGTGCAGTGACATCACTATGTGAATTATTACTGTGTAGTGAGATCACTATGTGAATTATTACTGTGTAGTGAGATCACTATGTGAATTATTACTGTGCAGTGACATCACTATGTGAATTATTACTGTACAGTGACATCACTATGTGAGTTATTACTGTGCAGTGACATTACTTTGTGAATTATTACCTTGTAGTGACATCACTGTGTGCATTATTACCATGTAGTGACATCACTGTGTGCATTGACAGGGCTGTAAGGATGTTAAATGCACAATACTACTAGGAACTGGTAGTCAGAAGATTCCTGTTCCACATAAGAAAAATCCAGTAGTAGAATCTTTAGGTAACATTGAGGGCCTGGCTACACCCCTGCGGCCTTGTCTCATATGATGTGCCGGAGCCTGGTCCTCTTCCCCCCCCCCCCCCCCTTCTCTTTCCTGTCTGTATACTGATGTCGCTGGCAGCCATCGCTCTCCTCCTCTCCACTCCTGCCCTTTTTCCTTCATTTATTGGCAAATGTCAGAATAATTGGTATTCGTGTCCAAATCCTGACCATACGGCGCTGTCTGAGGGGAATAAATATCCATAATAACACTTATAAGAGCACGCTGCCATCACCGTGGAAATCGCAGTAATTTGTATACACTGTGGGAAGTCATGAATGAAGAGTGATGTCATAGCATACTGAGGAGGGAGAAGAAACGGATGAGTCATGCCATGGCGTCTTCACTGATCCACCGCTATCTCAACCCCTCCCCCCCCAATCCTCGCCTTTCATTGACCAGTGACATCAGTCACCTCTTGCGTTCTGTCTAGGAAAGGAATTGATTCAACAGATGATGCTACTATAGCAGGGTGCCTTCAGCTGTTGCAAAACTAAAACTCCCAGCATGCCCGGACAGCCTTTGGCTATGTTTATTTTTATTTTTTTTATTTGAAAAATGGGAACAGGGGGATGCTCCAAACTTTTATTCACATTTCTTATTATTTTTTCACAAATTTTTGTCCACATAGGAAACTATTACATGTAATTTTTGACCCAGTAAAGGATTGTGGTAGCGGGTGTGATGAGGGCAGATGGCATTAACCCCTTGTGTTTGTGACGCCAGGGAATGGTTTATCCTCAATACCACCCGAAGGTATACCGCTGGATCCTGGGCTTGGCACGTGGGCAATAATGACTCCAACACCAGGTTACGGAACAACGGCAGCTTTACGGAGTTAGACAGGTGGAATAGTCTATAAAGCTTAGCCAGACCCACAGAGGTGACCAGTGACTTCATCCCATAGGTCATCCTAAGGTCACATGGTCACTGATACCTCACTGGTTAATCACATGTCAATGATTCTTAAAGACATAACACTTTTATATACAATACACAACATAAAGATAACTATACAAGGGGAACAGGTGCAGGGGACACTGCAGGGAGGCTGCCTGACAGGACAGCTAGGGTACAGGGGTACAACTCCTGTACCGGGCCACCACAGGATGTTTTCCTGTCAGGTAAACATTGTCTCAGGCACTGTTGGTGTCTCTGTCCTGGGCCCACTACTCCAGGGTATATTGTGTTATGTTATTTTGTGATTCAAATATATAAATGTTTATTAGTGTTATTGTGCCTTTAAGGGAGCTCATGCAGAGTAAACCATGTGATCTTGATGCCCAATGGAATGCACCCTAGCTTAGTCCTTAGGTAATGTAGGGGAGGAGGAGTTAGTCAGTTTAGTTAGAGCTTGGGTACAGTGTGGAGAGGAGTTAGGAGAAGTCTGTGGTAAACTGAAGGAGACCTGAGGAGAAGTCAAAAGTCTGTAACCACGCATCTACAAGTGCCCCACCGCACAGGTCCAGTCTGGAAGTCTCAGACAGCAGCAGATAGAAAGCCTCAGGCAACTCTTGGTCTTATAGTCTACAGTTCAAGCCCGGTGGTTAGCTAAAGCTCCGGAGAAAATTACAACAGTCCCAAGAAAGTGTAGTGGTCTCAAGTCTAAAGTCTACAGCAACCAAAAGTCAGTTAAAGTGAAAAGTACCACAAGTCCCAACAAAGAAAATGGCTTTCAATGGTTACTCTGTATTCCCCCTGCTCTGATCTGTACTGTGAAGGACTACAACATCTCATTTCCATAACCCTGCATCTGTGGTCATTATTGTCCCCAGCGCTTGGCCCAGGAGAACTGTCTAACCTTGGGGTGTAGAGGTTAACGCTACCCTGGCGTCACAAACTGTACATTATTGTAACTCAAAACCACAGCCAGCATGCATTACACCTTTGCCTACCACAATTGCGTACACTTAACAATGCTGTGCCATAGTACGACATTGATCAGTGTGATCGGCAGTCCGATACTTCAGGCTGCCTGCAGGGAAGCTCCTGAGTCTGTTTCATACAAAGGAAGCCTCCAGCTGTGACAAAACTACAACTCCCAGCATGCCCGGACAGCCAACGGCTGTCCGGGCATGCTGGGAGCTGTAGTTTTGCAACAGCTGGAGGCACTCTGATTGTGAAATCCTGCCTTAAGGAGTGATTCATGTCTGTTTTTTGTGTTGTTGTTGTTGTTTTTGTTTGTTTTTTTATTAGCTTTCATCTTGTGATGGATCAGCAACTGCTTAATGCATATATACAATTACATATGTTCTTTACAAGTCATTTCTATTATCCTTATAACGTATTATACGCCATTATCTGCCATTTACTGTAGAGCATGTGGTTCGTTAAGTGATGAGGGGCCACGGAAATGTCTTTATGGATGATTAATGCTCATTTATTCTAATTAGAGAATTGTGCGGAATTGTCATGACTTCAGCCCCATTTCTTCTCCATGTTCCACAGGGGCACTTTGGCTGTCCGGACAAGCAGGGAGTTGTTGAGTTGCAACAGCTGGAGGCACACCATTTGGGAAACACTTACTTATCAGCTACTGTATGCTCCACAGGAAGTTCTTTTCTTTTTGAATTTCCTTTCTGCCTGACCACAGTGCTCTCTGCTGACACCTCTGTCCATGTCAGGAACTGTCCAGAGTAGGAGCAAAATACCCTTAGCAAACCTCTCCTGCTCTGGACAGTTCCTGACATGGACAGAGGTGTCAGCAGAGAGCACTGTGGTCAGACAGAAAAGAAATTCAAAAAGAAAAGAACTTCCTGTGGATCATACAGCAGCTGATAAGTACTGGAAGGATTGGGATTTTTTAATAGAAGTAGTTTGCAAATCTGTTTAACTTTCTGGCACCAGTTGATTTAAAAGAAAATGTTTTCCAGTGGAGTACCCCTTTAAGCAGCTACGCAAAACGTCTGGTGATAACATTCTGTTTGTTCTCCAATAGGGGGCGCTCACTGCATACAGAGTTAGTGGTGACAGTAGTCAGCATGGCCAAGTGTTCGTGTGTGGAAGGACTGGGAGAGATAGCCATTGACTTTATTTTACAGATGTACAGTATATACTACTTTTACGCCATTTATGCATCACTAAACCGCAACAACCAGTCAGCCACTCGTAATTTTGCGCACTGCGGAAAACATCCACTGTGAGACGCTGTTAATTCCTAGGCTTACATAAAAAGGGTCTATTCAGGATTAGAAAAACAGCACCACCCCTGTCTTCAGGTTGTGTGCGGTATTGCAGCTCTGTTCCATTCAAGTGAATGGAGCCAAGTTGTAATACCACACACAACCTGAGGACAGTTGTGGCACTATTCTTTTATTTTTTATTTTGTAATGAAGAAATTAGCTCAGTTTTTGTATTCCTGAATATGCACTAGATTGTGAAAGAAAGAGAATTATTATTTATATATTTAGTCATATTAAGGTTTCAGGCTAAGTGCCAACTTGGAATGTTCAGCGGCCCTGTGAATTTTAATGTCTCATGTCATTGACTACTATAGGAATGTCCTGAGTGACCAATATTTTGTGTGACTAGTTGGCACAGTACCGGCATACAACGCTTTTACCAGTGTTTTCCAACCAGGGTGCCTCCAGCTGTGCCAAAACTACAACTCCCAGCATGCCCGGACAGCGGAAGGCTACCATACTGTTCTGGCGACATCTGTGGCTGCCATACTGCACTGAAGGCATCTGTGATTGTCTTACTTTACTAGGGGCATCTCTAGCTGTCATACTGTTCTGGGGGCATCTTTGAGTATCATACTGTTGTAGGGGTCACCTTTAGCTGCCATACAGTTCTTGGAACATCTGTGGTCGCCATACTGTTATGGGGTCACCGGGGTCACCTGTGGCTGTCATACTGTTATGGGGTCACCTGTGGCTGTCATACTGTTATGGGGTCACCTGTGGCTGTCATACTGTTATGGGGTCACCTGTGGCTGTCATACTGCTATGGGGTCACCTGTGGCTGTCATACTGTTATGGGGTCACCTGTGGCTGTCATACTGTTATGGGGTCACCTGTGGCTGTCTTACTGTTATGGGGTCACCTGTGGCTGTCATACTGTTATGGGGTCACCTGTGGCTGTCATACTGTTATTGGGTCACCTGTGGCTGTCATACTGCTATGGGGTCACCTGTGGCTGTCATACTGTTATGGGGTAACCTGTGGCTGTCATACTGTTATGGGGTCACCTGTGGCTGTCATACTGTTATGGGGTCACCTGTGGCTGTCATACTGTTATGGGGTCACCTGTGGCTGTCATACTGTTATGGGGTCCCCTGTGGCTGTCATACTGTTATGGGGTCACTTGTGGCTGTCATACTGTTATGGGGTCACCTGCAGCTCACAGACAGTTAGGGGGCATCTGTGGCTGTCATACTGTTATAGGAGTGGCTGTGGCTCACAGACTGTTATGGGGTCACCTGTGGCTGTCATACTGTTATTGGGTCACCTGTGGCTGTCATACTGTTATGGGGTCACCTGTGGCTGTCATACTGTTATGGGGTCACCTGTGGCTGTCATACTGTTATGGGGTCACCTGTGGCTGTCATACTGTTATGGGGTCACCTGTGGCTGTCATACTGTTATGGGGTCACCTGTGGCTGTCATACTGTTATGGGGTCACCTGTGGCTGTCATACTGTTATGGGGTCACCTGTGGCTGTCATACTGTTATGGGGTCACCTGTGGCTGTCATACTGTTATGGGGTCACCTGTGGCTGTCATACTGTTATGGGGTCACCTGTGGCTGTCATACTGTTATGGGGTCACCTGTGGCTGTCATACTGTTATGGGGTCACCTGTGGCTGTCATACTGTTATAGGGTCACCTGTGGCTGTCATACTGTTATTGGGTCACCTGTGGCTGTCATACTGTTATGGGGGCATCTTTGCCTGTTATAGGGTCACTGGTTGCTGATGTACTTAGTCGACAAATTCTCTTATGGAGGCCTCTATGGCTGTCATGGGGGCGTCAGTGGCAAACGTAGGGCATTCTGAGGCTGGCACACATTGGATTCTACTCGATAATATTGGGACTTCCATTTTCCACTCAGGAAAGGAAATATAGGCCAAATTCACATATTTACTTTTTTTCACATACCAAAAAACAATTTCCCCAAATAAGGCGTAGTTATAGGTGGTCTTGGTAAGGCTGCATTCACACCTCGTTTTTACACTACGGGTGCCGGATCCGGCTGGGGGAAGGGCAAACCGGGTGCTCCCGTACCCCAGCCGGACCAGTGCTGAAATCCATTTACTTTAATGAGCCGACCGGAGTCAAACGGTGACTCCAGTCGGCTCATCTTTGACCCGTATCCAGTTTTGTGTCCGGACCTAAAACCATAATATACTGTTTTACGATTTTATGTGATACACACGCTGTAGGAATGCTGGACAGACCTCAAACGGTACGGCGCTCCTTCGCCAGCCTGAAGAATACTAATTATTATTGGGGGGGGGGGGGGTCTGGGGGAGTGTTGCTGCCTGTTAGCGGGTGGTTCAGATGCTAGCTGGATACGTTTCTTGCGGCGGGTAAAGCAGCGTCCCCCTCAAGAGGGCGCTCTAGGCTGCTGCCTATTTTGCCTATAGACAGAGCCGGCCCTGGGTAAGTGATTAATCCTGTTACAAATTTTTTCACTGGGGGCTTTTCATTACACCTCTGTGCCCAACCTCTGACTCACAGGCATGCTGGGCTATGTAGTTCCAAAGCATTTTAGAATGTCTGTAGAATAATAAAGTAGCGCAGATGTAGAAGATGAAGGGATCCTTGCAGCGTCTCGCCAACCATCACTGCGTCTCTCTAGCCTTAAATGGGCACTGTCAGATACAAAAACTTTTAATATGTTGTAAAGCAGCGGTCTCCAACCTGCAGACCTCCAGATGTTGCAAAACTACAACTCCCAGCATGCCCGGACAGCCAACGGCTGTCCGGGCATGCTGGGAGTTGTAGTTTTGCAACATCTGGAGGTCCGCAGGTTGAAAACCACTGTTGTAAAGCACGCAAAACCAATAGGTTTTGTAATTGCTTTCATTAGAAAATTTTCAGTATTTCATACTGAAAAAGCAAGTCAAACAACTGCCCCCCCCCCCCGCCTGCTTGGACACATACTAGTCCTGCTGTGTCCATGAGTCATCACCTATGTTATGGACACACTTCCTTGATTGACAGCTGTGAGCGCAGGGCTGGAGGAAAAATCCTCCCACTGTCAGCTTGTGTCCGGCTACTGTCAGTGAGGACAAGCTGGGAGTTGTAGTTTTGCTAATGCTAGGGGAGATGTGAGCAGGCAGCATACTGAGGGAGGGGGCGGAGACCTGCACAGTGAGGCCACGCCCCCTCCCTTTGAGAGTAATTCAGACTAGTGAGACAAATTAAAAGGGTAATAAAAAAAGAAATAAAGGTGCTAGACACCTGACAGGTATGCTTTAAATGGTCACTCTCATTAAAACTTATTTTAATTTTAATGAATAACTAATTAATTTTTCTAATATACTTTGGTTTAAAAAAAATAAAGTTTTCTATGTTTTATTTGTGCTTAAAAAAGCTCAAGAGCACATTTTCCCCCATCTTATACAAAGACTTAGGACCGAGGTCCAAACACAGGAAGTGCAGCCTGGAGTGCTGAGGGGGGTGTGTCCAACCAACAGCATATAGCAGTGAAGTGTGAGAGGAGCTATGATTGGATGAGGCTGGACACACCCCCCTCAGCACTCCAGGCTGCACTTTCTGTGTTTGGGTTTCGTACCTAAGTCTGTGTATAAGATGGGGGAACATGTGCTCTTGAGCTTTTTTAAGCACAAATAAAACAAAGAAAACTTCATTTTTTTTAAACCAAAGTATATTAGAAATATTTTTTATTTACCATAAGGAGTGCAATAGCAAAAATTTATTTTAATGAGAGTTACCCTTTAAGGGTCCTCTCAGTGCTCAGTCATCCATTATTAAAGGGGTATTCCAGGTCAAAACTTTTTTTATATATATATCAACAGGCTCCGGAAAGTTAAACAGATTTGTAAATTACTTCTATTAAAAAATCTTAATCCTTCCAATAGTTATTAGCTTCTGAAGTTGAGTTGTTGTTTACTGTCTAACTGCTCTCTGATGACTCACGTCCCGGGTGCTGTGCAGTTCCTATGGGGATATTCTCCCATCATGCACAGCTCCCGGGACGTGACATCATCATTGAGCAGTTAGACAGAAAACTTCAGAAGCTAATAACTATTGGAAGGATTAAGATTTTTTAATAGAAGTAATTTACAAATCTGTTTAACTTTCCGGAGCCAGTTGATATATATATATATATATATATGTATATAAAAAAGTTTTTGCCTGGAATACCCCTTTAAGCGTCATCTCCTGGAAGCCGGGGAGAGGTAAAGCAGTGAGGTAACTGGTTATCGACCCCCAGACAGACTCAGTTTGGCTGCTTTGTGAAACCAAACACCGGGCAGATTGTGCTGTTGTCAGACACTTGCTGCCATGTATTTTTAATGAGCGGAGATGCGCAGCGGAGAGGAAGGAGCTTAGTTTTTAGAGGGAGGCAGAGGGGTGAGGCGGAGGCCTCCGTTCTGATCAGATGGAATCCAGCGAGGATGATGGGAGCTGGATGGAGAACCGCTGGGAGGAATGGTAGGTAGGTCTGTGGCTGCAGCACATTCAGGGCCGCGCTCCGTGTATTTGCTGACATGATGCTATCCGTATTGTAGTATTATTATTATTATTATTGTGCCTTTTATACAATATTTTAGCTATTTCTCTTCTTATTTGACTCTACCCAGGAGTCATCAGTGCTCATCGATCGCCCCCATACTGTGTTACGCGTCAGTATTTGCTATGAGCTTTCGTGTTCGGTAACAATGCTACTTTAACTATTTCCGTACCAGATAGGGTAGTTGAGTGTAATAGTCTGCGTCGGGGCAATTCTTATGAAACAGCTGGTTGGGGATGAGGGGTATGGGGTGTTATGTGCCCCCTGATAACCTGGGGTATAAGGGGGGAGATGGTGGGAGTGAGGGGACAGCATCATGGATTGGAAAAAGGAAAAGAAGTTTCATTCAAGATGGCGGCTGTAAAGATGGGGACGGGGTGATGTATAGCGGTAATAGGGAGAAACGTGTTCTATGATCTATAATATTGTAGGGATACAGGCTGTTAGATAGATAGATAGATAGATAGATAGATATGAGATAGATAGATAGATAGATAATGAGAGAGATGGATGGATAGATATAAGATAGATAGATATGAGATATATAGATAGATAGATAGATAGATAGATAGATAGATAGATAGATATGAGAGAGAGAGATAGATAGATAGATAATGAGAGAGATGGATGGATGGATAGATATGAGATAGATAGATATGAGATATATAGATAGATAGATATGAAATAGATAGATAGATAGATATGAGATAAATAGATAGATAGATAGATAAATATGAGATAAATAGATAGATATGAGAGAGATAGAGATAGAGAAGGAGGTTGACTGCGGCACACCAGCGTATTCCATAAAAAGTTGTAGCTTTATTCCATAGATACAAGGACTATGTTTCTGTGGTCTCACACTGATAATGGTGGTTTGAGATCACAGAAACGTAGTCCTTGTATCTATGGAATAAAGCTACAACTTTTTATGGAATACGCTGGTGTGCCGCAGTCAACCTCCTTCTCTATTTACCTTGTTGGACCCAGGACCAGGGCCCCTGCGACTGACCTGCACCCACTATCTGACCCTTCTGAGAGTGCTGCTCTTCTTCAATTTTGTATCTCTCCGTGAGATAGATAGATATGAGATAGATAGATAGATAGATAGATAGATAGATATGAGATAGATAGATAGATATGAGATAGATAGATAGATATGAGATAGATAGATAGATATGAGATTGATAGATATGAGAAAGATAAATATGAGATAGATAGATAGATATGAGATATATATGAGATAGATATTAGATAGATATTAGATAGATAGATATGAGATAGATAGATAGATAGATATGAGATAGATAGATATGAGATAGATATTAGATAGATATTAGATAGATAGATATGAGATAGATAGATAGATAGATAGATAGATAGATAGATATGAGATAGATAGATAGATATGAGATAGATAGATAGATATGAGATAGATAGATAGATATGAGATAGATATTAGATAGATATTAGATAGATAGATAGATAGATATGAGATAGATATTAGATAGATATTAGATAGATATTAGATAGATAGATAGATAGATAGATATGAGATAGATATTAGATAGATAGATAGATAGATATGAGATAGATATTAGATAGATAGATAGACCAAAAAGGGAACCTCTAAAAAAATACCTTTTAATTATATCAATGTTAAAATCACAATGGTGAAAAATAGTGAAATAGAATTAAATTGAACTAGAAAAATAGAAAAATCTATATATTACTAATCTATATAGTTACGGGCCATCATATAATCCAGAGAATCCAATATAAAATAGCCACAATATTGGATTCTCTGGATTATATGATGGCCCGTAACTATATAGATTAGTAATATATAGATTTTTCTAGTTCAATTTAATTCTATTTCACTATTTTTCACCATTGTGATTTTAACATTGATATAATTAAAAGGTATTTTTTTAGAGGTTCCCTTTTTGGTCTATCAGTCTGTGTAACTATTGGGAGACCTAACATTTATTTATAGATATCTATCTATCAGTGCAGATAGATAGATAGATAGATAGATAGATATGAGATAGATAGATAGATAGATAGATGTGAGATAGATAGATGTGAGATAGATAGATATGAGATAGATATGAGATAGATAGATATGAGATAGATAGATATGAGATAGATAGATAGATAGATAGATAGATATGAGATAGATAGATATGAGATAGATAGGTAGATATGAGATAGATAGGTATGAGATAGATAGATATGAGATAGATAGATATGAGATAGATATGAGATAGATATGAGATAGATATGAGATAGATAGATATGAGATAGATATGAGATAGATAGATATGAGATAGATAGATATGAGATAGATATGAGATAGATAGATATGAGATAGATAGATAGATATGAGATAGATAGATAGATATGAGATAGATAGATATGAGATAGATAGGTAGATATGAGATAGATAGATAGATATGAGATAGATAGATGTGAGATAGATATGAGATAAATAGATAGATATGAGAGAGATAGATATTAGATCTAAAAACTCAGTCCAGAGGCAGTCCAGAGTTAAATCTACTGCTATTAATTTGTGGAATTCTACATCCGTATTATTTAAGGGGTATTTTAGGGAAATGAACTTTTCAGACACTTATCCCCTATCCATAGCAGTGTCTGATCGTAGGGGGTCCGTCCTCTGGGCCCCCTGCAATCCCCTGTATGGGACTCATCCTACTTACCTTTCCTCAACGCAGTCCGACCCCACCTTTCTGGACGCGAGTAAGTGACAGCCTGCTCACCCCTCCCATAGACTTGCATTGAGGGGGCGAGGCGTGACGTCACACAGGGGCGAAGTTGTGATGTCCCAATACTCGGGCCCCGTGGTCGTCACGCTGCACACTCGGAGCCTCCAGCGCTGCGGAGAGCTCGCAAAAGTGTGAGCTGAATGACAGATTGGGGGGTCCCAAGCGGTGGGACCCCCGCAATCAGACATCTTATCCCCTATTCTTTGGATAGTGGATAAGATGTATTAGGGCCAGAGTACCCCTTTAATATCTACTTGTTCCGGGCTAAGTAGTCAAGTGGGTGGTCCTATTCAGTGATTGGCAGCTCTTTTATTCACACGTACACACAGACAGCGGCCACTACAGGGGATATGTAGTATTACATGACATTTAGCTACATGTCTATCAGTCTAACATATGGATGGGACGGGTCCTCCAGAGATGATGATATTGACTCATAGAAGGGATTCCCCTCTATCATGTCCATGTAGGACACACAGACAACCCCTTTAAGCATTCAGAGAATTTGTTTGTGCCTTTAAGGCTTTTTGTGTTGTATCTGTGTTGTGCGCTGCCATAGGGAGGAGGGGAAGCCGATAATTACGGGAAGTCAGCGTTATTTATGCTGCACTATGACTTGCTAAATTGGAGATAGTACGATGATGGCGTTCCCTCGGGCACAGCAGGATGCCAGTGTATCATTGTGGATGAGTAATGGGTTATAGAGGCACTCCGCAGCATCAGAGGGGGATGTACTCTACTGTACAGAGGACGTTAATGACAACCCGGTACTTGTAATATTACAGATGTCTTTATTGTACTGGAGACGTTATAACAAGCATTGTCCATCGTGACCTTGCCCGACCTTTCAATGACATTTATTAGATTGGATGCTGAACAGCGTTTGCATCTGGTGATTTGCATAAAGGGGACCCGGCCCTTGTCCGACCTGTCTGTCTCTGTCTCTGCGAGATAACGCGCGCAGTCGCTTTTCTTGTCTTTGAAATATTTGCATGAGCTGTGAATTGGCTTCAGGGATTTACTGTCTGTCTGTTTGCTGACTGACTGCCAGAGACTTCAAAAAATGCCCCGCGAGCTTAAAGGGAATCCGGAGATTTATACAAGCATATACAATAATGGCGGATGGGATTACTTCTGCTGAGTAAGATTATTGCTCTGTGATGGCTTATTATATATTTACAACATGACAAAAAGCAATAATAGGATAAGCAAGGCAAGGGTGAGGAGGCCTGCAGGGGAAGGAGGGAAGGGCCAAGGGTGAGGAGGCCTGCAGGGGAAGGAGGGAAGGGTGAGGAGGGAAGGGGCAAGGGTAAGGAGGCCGCAGGGGAAGGAGGGTAGGGGCAAGGGTGAGGAGGCCTGCAGGGGAAGGAGGGAAGGGGCAAGGGTAAGGAGGCCTGCAAGGTAAGGATAGGGGAAAGGGTAAGGAGGCCTGCAGGGGAAGGAGGGAAGGGGCAACGGTGAGGAGGCCTGCAGGGGAAGGAGGGAAGGGCCAAGGGTAAGGAGGCCTGCAGGGGAAGGAGGGTAGGGGCAAGGGTGAGGAGGCCAGCAGGGGAAGGGCCAAGGGTAAGGAGGCCTGCAGAGTAAGTAGGGTAGGGGCAAGGGTAAGGAAGCCTGCAGGGGAAGGAGGGTAGGGGCAAGGGTGCGTAGTCTGCAGGGTAAGGAGCGTAGGGGCAAGGGTAAGAAGGCCTGCAAGGTAAGGAGGATAGGGGCAAGGGTAAGGAGGCCTGCAAGGTAAGGATAAGGATGAGGAGTTGTTACGCCGAGCGCTCCGGGTCCCTGCTCCTCCCCGAAGCGCTCGCGGCATTTCTCTCCCTGCAGCGCCCCGGTCAGACCCGCTGACCGGGAGCGCTGCACTGACATGGCCGGCGGGGATGCGATTCGCATAGCGGGACGCGCCCGCCCGCGAATCGCATCCCAGGTCACTTACCTGTCCCGGTCCCCGGCTGTCATGCTCTGGCGCGCGCGGCTCCGCTCTCTAGGGCGCGCGCGCGCCAGCGCTCTGAGATTTAAAGGGCCAGTGCACCAATGATGGTGCCTGGCCCAATCACCCTGATTAGCTTGCACCTGTTCCTTGCCCTACTTATACCTCACTTCCCCTGCACTCCCTTGCCGGATCTTGTTGCCTTGTGCCTTGAGAAAGCTTTATTGTGTTACCCATACTGTGTTCCTGACCTCCTGCTATTCCATATTGACTACGAACCTTGCCGCCTGTCCCGACCTTCTGCTACGTCTGACCTTGTCTCTGCCTAGCCCTTCTGTCCCACGCCTTCTCAGCAGTCAGCGAGGTTGTGCCGTTGCCAGTGGATACGACCTGGTTGCTACTGCCGCAGCAAGACCATCCCGCTTTGCGGCGGGCTCTGGTGAATACCAGTAGCTACTTAGAACCGGTCCACCGGCACGGTCCACGCCAATCCCTCTCTGACACAGAGGATCCACTATCAGCTAGCCGAATCGTGACAGGAGTCCTGCAGGGGAAGGAGGGTAGGGGTAAAGGTGAGGGGTCCTTCAGGGTAAGGAGGGTAGTGTGGTGGCCCAGTACGGGAGGTATTACCCTGTACCCTTGCTGCCCTGTCCAGCAGCCTCCCTTCAGTGTCCCCTCTGCCCCTTGTACTTGTTTCCCCCTGTATATATGTTTTGCTATGTATTATAATATATAATGTGTCGTTACCCAGGAGGTACCAGTGATCAGGTGACCCCAAGAGTGACCTATGGGCTCCCTGCTAGTTTCCCCCTTATAAGCCCTGGGTGGAGCTTCTCTCTCTCTTCTGCTGAGGTCCAGTGCAGTCTTGTCTAGTCTGTGTGTGTCCAGAGTATTGGAGACCTCAAAGTCCAGTCCTGCAGCCACCATCAAGTCAAGTAAGATAAAGTCACAGATTTATGAGTCAAGTCAGTCCCTGTCATCTGTCAAGTCAGCGTGGCCTGCATTCAATTGTCCAGTCCTACTACAAGTCCCAGCAAGCCCTTAAGGTCTCTGCGTCACTGGTCACCTCCTTGGGCCCTGGCTGAACTGTATAGACTTTTCCACCCATCAACCCTCAGTAAAGCTACCATTGTCCGTAACTTTGCGTCGGAGTCATTATTGCTACCGTGCCTAGCCCAGGATCTAGCGGTATACCTTTGGGTGGTTATAGGCTAAACCACGCCCTGGCATCACGAATACAAGGGGATAATGTTATCTGCCCCTAGGGTAACAACATCTGTCCTCATCACACCCAGTTACCACAGTAGGAGCAAGAGTGAGGAGGCCTGCAGGGTAAGGAGGGTAGGGGCAAAGGTGAGGATGGCTGCAGGGTAAGGAGGGTAGGGGCAAAGGTGAGGAGGGTAGTGGGTTAGCTGGGTACAGTTAAAGGTAAGGGTCTAAAGGTACATGTGGCCCCATTCATTTTCTCCATAGGATAGTGGGAGCCATCGATAGGGCTCATGATACTGAACAGAGACCCCTTCTCTCTCATGGCCATAATCCCTATCGGATCAATTGGACTTCGGAGGAATCAGAGAAAACTTTTGTGTCCTTCCAGGAGGACCATATGAAGGGAATGGTTCCGAAATAACGTTTTGCTTTTCACAGACTTTTTGGTGCGGCATTTTTTTTCAATAGCCCTATAAGGAGCCCTATAAAGAGAGCACCAAGGGCAGTTGTTTTCAAACAGTGTGCCTCCAGCTGTTGCCAAACTACAACTCCCAGCATGCCCGGACAGCCAACGGCTGTCCGGGCATGCTGGAAGTTGTAGTTTGGCAACAGCTGGAGGCACACTGTTTGTAAAGCACAAAATTTGAGGCCAAGGGGCTGAAAAGCAAAAATCCTTTACTATACATCTGAAAATCTGGTCAATTTTTATAACCTGGAAAGACCTTCGGACATAAAATATTGGTCACTAGGGTAGGACAGTCCCTGCGGATGGTCAAATGCTCAGCTGGAAACACGTAGGAAATGTTAGATTATATTCTCATGTCATTATTTTGCAATTACTGCTTCCTGGGTTAAAGTAAATTAATAATTGTCCTGTAAATAAATTAAATTATTTAATTAAATAAATGAATAAATGGATGAACGAATTAATAATTTATTAATTAAGTAAATAAATGAATAAATAAATAAATGAATAAATAGATTAATACATAAACAAATGAATTAATAAATAAATAAAATAAATAATAAATGAAGCTGAGTTAAAGGGGTACTCCGGTGAAAACCTTTTTTCTTTTAAATCAACTGGTGGCAGAAAGTTAAACATATTTGTAAATGACTTCTATTAAAAAATCTTAATCCTTCCTGTACTTATTAGCTGCTGAATACTACAGAGGAAATTCTTTTCTTTTTGGAATGCTCTCTGATGACATCACGACCACAGTTCTCTCTGCTGACGTTATTATAATAATAATAACACTTTATTTATTGTTGTCCTTAGTGGGATTTGAACCCAAGTCCCCAGACCTGCAAGGCAGCAGTGCTAACCACTGAGCCCCCATGCTGCCCTTAGCATACATCTGCTATGCACGGTTGCTAAAATGGACAGAGATGTCAGCAGAGAGCGCTGTGTTCGTGATGTCATCAGTGTTACAAAAAGAAAGGAATTTCCTCTGTAGCATTCAGCAGCTAATAAGTACTGGAAGGATTAAGATTTTTTAATAGAAGTAATTTACAAATATGTTTAACTTTCTGCCACCAGTTGATTTAAAAGAAAAAAGGTTTTCACCGGAGTACCCCTTTAACTCTGCTGAAAAAGCATGAGCGTTTGTCCTCGATGAATCGGTAAAGGGGTAAACACGTCAAGTATGTTGACTTAATACAAATACAGCAAGCCAAAGAATTAGGCCAGGGCTTCGTAGTGTGAATGGGCCCTAAGAAACGTGTCAGTAAAGGATAATAAAGCAACTCATTAAAGGGATATTTCTTTGACTTGTGCTACAGGGGCTGTAAAGTTACTGTAGTTCATAATATAGTTTCTGTACCTGTGTTTGAGGGTGGTCTCGCAGTTCTTATGTGATTTTTGCCCCAATGTTTATTTTTTACAGCATACAAAATGAGTGTCGTCTCAAGTTTTCCCAGGTTGCAGTGAGGCCCAAAACATTACATCACTAATTATGTGTTCAAAGGGAGCCTGTCTGCTTCAATGGGTGGGGGGAGATTATTCTGCAGTGAATTGTAGTTTTGTAACAGCTGTGCTTGTGTGGTGAGTCACGGGGGGTGCGATGTGAGGTGTATGGGGCAGATGGTGTTAACCCCTAAATGTTTGTGATGCCAGGGTGTGGTTTTACCTAAAACAACCCGAACGGTAGCACCGCTAGTCCTCGTTAGGCAGGGCAAATAAGAGTCCAAGGCTAGGTCAGGGTTAACGGTAGCTTTCCTGAGGTAGACAGATGGTACAGTCTTTAAAGCTAGGCGAGGATCCCAGAGAGGTGACCAGTAACACAAGGGACCTCGCAGCTTGCTGGGACTTGCAGTGACTTGACAGACTTTAGCACAGCCACGCTGACTATAATAGACTTGACTTGACTGAAGATAGTGACAGCAGACAGAGATGACTTGACTTATTGACTTGTGGCTGTAATTTAGGCTTGAGGCCTCCAGATGTGCTGGACACTGGCTCTGAGATGTCTGGACTGGACTTCACCTCAGCAGAAAGTGAATTACAAGACAGAGATGAGAGTACCTCCCCCTCTTATAAAGGGGGGCTGGGCAAGGAGCCCATAGGCTAGCTGCGGGTCATCTGGTCACCTGGTGCTCTCTGGGTAACAAACCATGTGACTTTAACATGTGACAACCATAATCATGTGATTAATAACCA
The DNA here is from genome assembly GCF_029499605.1 of Hyla sarda. Lineage (NCBI taxonomy): Eukaryota > Metazoa > Chordata > Amphibia > Anura > Hylidae > Hyla > Hyla sarda. Next base: position 287,867,938 of record NC_079194.1, read on the forward strand.
TGTGACCATATCAAAGGTCCTTTACACATAATATACAATTATACAGACCATAGGGGTACAGTGCAGGTGAGCACTGGGGATGTGCCGGGACTCAAGCTGATAGGACTGTGAGATTCATATCCCGTACTGGGATATCACACTTGAATAGGTGGGGTGACCGATGTGTGTGTGTCGGGGGGGGGGGGGGAGTGAAACACACTTACAAACAAGGGATCCTGAGACTTGTAGTTTAACAGAGGGATTTCCAACAGAAAATAGCCATTTAACAAAAAAATAGCCACAGCGTTACGGTAATCTCACAACATAGCCATTTAGCCCCAAGACAAGCACAGATCCTTTCTAAGCCATGTCCATTACTGTAAGTACTGTAAGTACTAAAACACCTCCCATAGACTTGCATTGAGGGGGCGGGGCTATGACGTCACAAGCTCCCGGAGCTGGCTCCAGCGTTTGGAACAGTTTGTTCCAAATGCTTAGCAGCGGAGTACCCCTTTAGGGTACGTTCAGACGAGCGGATTTCGCTGCGGATCCGCCGCTGAAGGACCTCTGTATGCTGCCTTTACATGTGCCTGCTCGGAGCGGCAATACACCGCTACGAGCAGACACACTGCAATGTGCGAGTCGCCACGTGCATGCGCTGTATACTTGCACATCGCGGCAGTTCTCCGCCTAGCTCATAGAGCAGGGGGAGCGGTCGCAATGTGTGCGAGTAAACATCGCAGTGTGTCTACTCGTAGCGGCGTATTTCCGCTCCGAGCAGGCACATGTAAAGGCAGCATACAGAGGTCCTTCAGCGGCGGATCTGCAGTAAAATACGCTGTAAATTCGCTCGTCTGAACGTACCCTTAAAGAGGTACTCTAGTACTTCACAACTTATCCCCTATCCACAGGATAGGAGATAAACATCTAATTACAGGGTATCTGACTGCTGGGACCTCCCGCGATCTCCAGAACGAAGCTCCGTCTCTCCCTGTGCATAGAGCGATGTGCCGATGTACTCGGATAGCTCTGGCTCTTCTGTAGAGAATGCACGGAGAGCGTGCCCAGATGCCGCTCCATGTACATAGGGGATCATTTTTGAAGTACTGGAGTACTGGGTTATCTATGATTAGAAAAACATAGCAGCCATTCATAAACAGCAAGTAGGTAGTAGTGAGAGTCGGCACTCGTCACCTTAGCTCGTGGACAGGTAAGCAATAGGTAGATAGAAGGAATCCCGGCACACACAATCTTAATGCAAATCACCTGAAGTGTTTATTCATAAGCGTACATAGTGATATGGCAATTCACGGGACGCGTTTCGGCCACCTCATGGCCTTCATCAACTGATCAATCAAAAAATACTCTGATCCCAGCCATTTCAGCAGGTGCCCATCGGTCAGTCACTGCAGGCTACCATGTTAATTTCACGGACTCATGGCCAACCATCATTCCGTTTTTTGTTTTTTAGTTACTCCTGTGGTGGCCCAGTATGGGAGTTGTTACCCCCGTACCCTTGCTGTCCTGTCAGGCAGCCTCCCTGCAGTGACCCCTGGGCCCCCCCTGCATCTGTTCTACTGTAATTGTATATTATCCCCTATGTTATGTATATAAGAATGTTGTATCTTTAAGAAAGGTTAACATGTGATCACCAGTTGTCATGTGAGTTGTCATGTGATTGTTACCCAGGAGGTATCAGTGACCAGGTGACTTAAGGGTGACCAATGGGACCCCACCAGAGTCTCCCCCATAAAAGCCCTGGGAGGAGTCTCTTCTCTCTCTTAGTTTCTGAGTCTTTGCTGAGGTCCAGTGCAGTCGAGTCTAGGAGTGTGTCTGGAGTCATAGGAGTGTGGTGTCCCGGTACCGTATACTATACCGTACCTTGTGTGGTGGTCCCCAAAGCCAGAGTTACTTTGTTCCAGTAGGGTCCTCCTGGTGGGATAGCCCCTTGTCACCTCTTCCTTCTTTAATTTTGTGATGTTTATATGTATATTTAATTGCATATTTAATGGTGAACATAGTGTCGCAGGATCTTAGGTCACATGACTAATGTTAATTCTATTAAGGTATGTTAAAGGACCTTCCTTGGTCACGTGTGTGGTCACATGTTTAGACCATAATTCCTTTGGTAAAGTGAATGACAGATGGTATGGACCAATGAGCTCAAGGCCAGCCCCTGCCCATATAAGGGAGCTGCCAGCCAATCCTCGCTCTCTTGGGTTCCGGACTAGCAGAGAGTAGAGATCCGTGACATTACAAAGACAAGACCAGGCCGAAGCCTGATAATACCGAACCGTGAGTTTTAATACAACTCCCCACTAAACTCCGCGTGACTGCTGGACCTAAACTCAATCCCCTAAATCCAGCAGAACAGCGCATATAAATCTCCTGAGCTTAAAACTCACAAGGTCCCAACCAACTGTCAGGATCCTCATAGACTCTGATTGTACAAAGACTGTTCCTGTTTCATTCTGCATAAAACCTGCAGTAAAAGTTCCGACAGTTTTTTGAAACCTCCGGCTGTGGACAATAATTTATTATACCTCCCTATCGCTCTTGGGATGGGTGGCGATAGGACAAGCATATACAGAGGAGCCCTCACCCTGGCGTCACAACAGTTAAGGGTTAAACCAGCACCCTTTCATCACTGCACAGCTACACCCCATATACCCTATACCCCCACAAGCTTACCACAGGAGCCTCAGGTCAAGTCTGCAGCCACAAGCTACAAGTCTACAAGTAAGCTAAAGGACTGGGTTGTGGACCCTTGCTCTAGTACTTTTGTGGGCAAAATCCTGGACTGTTGGTGGGCCTTGAGGACTGGGTTGGGGACCGCTGATTTAATACTCTTGTAAGCCAAATCCTAAACTGTTGTTGAGCCTTAAGGACTGGGTTGTGGACCCCTGCTCTAGTACTTTTGTGGGCCAAATCCTGGACTGTTGGTGGGCTTCGAGGACTGAGATTGGGACCTCTGATCTAATCTTTTCGTGGGCCAATGCAACCTGGTTATGAGAAGACTTCTTGCAATCTCGTCTTCAAATTCCTTTAAAGCGGTTTGTTGGCCCCAGTTATGGCTCCTCTATACGGTAATAAATGGCTTCAATCTCTATTAATAATCCGTCTTGTGGTCGCCGTTGCTTCCAGTATGTAAGGCTGCCAAAGTTTGACGATTTTTCCACGTTTATTAATCCTCCAGTGTGAAGAGTCCAACTTAATTTAAAAAATGGAAAAACACTTCTGCATTCAACTTGACTTTGTCGATAGAAATAAAACATCATCTTATGAAGTCCGTAAATAATTCCACATTCAATAGCGTTCTCCCCAGAGCCTGGTTACTCTATATACTCAGCCTTGCTGTATTTAGGGTGCATGCCCACTACGTTTCTTAAGATATGGGACCGTATATGGCTGGGGAGAGGGGGGCGGGGCAACTGCACGCTGCCATATGTGGTCCCGTATCTAATGTATTTCAATCAGCGACCGGAGTGAAACGCTGCCTCCGGTTGGCTCCGTTTTGGCCCGTATACGGTTTCCCGACCGGACCTAAAAACGTAGTCAACAGCGTTTGTAGGTCCGGTTGGGAAACCGTATACGGGCCAAAACGGAGCCGACCGGAGGCAGCGTTTCACTCCGGTCACTCATTGAAATACATTAGATACGGGACCGCATACAGCAGCATGCGGTTGCCCCGCCCCCGACTCTCCGCCCCCCTCTCCCCAGCCGTATATGGTCCCGTATCTTAAGAAACGTAGTGTGCATGCACCCTTAAAGGGGTACTCCGCTGCTCAACGTTTGGAGCAAACTGTTCTGAATGCTGGAGCCGACGCCGGGAGCTCGTGACGTCATAGGCCCACCCCCTCGATGCAAGTCTATGGGAGGAGGAGTGACGTCATGAGGGGGCGGGGCTATGACGTCCCAAGCTACCGGCGCCGGCTCCAGCTTTCGGAACTGTTTTAAAGGGGTATACCGGGATTTTTTTTATTTGACTATGCTACAGGCCCTTTAAAGTTAGTGTAGCTCATAATATAGTGTCTGTACCTGTGTTTCATGGTGGTCTCACAATTCTTATGTGATTTTTACTCCTACATTTATTTTTAACAGCATACAAAATGAGTGTCGTCTCAGGTTTTCCCAGGTTGCAGTGCGGCACGAGACATTACAGCACTAGTAGTCAGGTGTTCAGAGGGAGCCTGTCTTTGCTTCAATGGGTGAAGCAACCGCTGGGTGGGAGGGAGATTATTCTGCAAAAATTTGAAACAGCTGGAGGCACCCTGGTCAGAAAACACTGGTCTATTGCATTGAAGGCAGCACAAGTGTGTTTCAATGGATGGGGTGGCTGATGTGTGGGAGGGAGAAAAACGACCTCATACATACAAACAAGGAACTATGGGATTTGTAGTTTGAGAGAACGAACTCCAACAGGAAATACCAGTTCACAAAAAGCTAGCCACAGCGTTATGGTAATCTCACAACATGGCCATTTAGCCCCAAGACAAGCACGGTTCCTTCCTAAGCATGTCCGTTAATGTCTGGCAGGTATGTAGTAAAATCCCTTTATTGTGGATAACCCCTTTAAATGGGTACTCCGCTGCTTTGAGCCGGTGCTGGGAGCTTGTGACGTCATAGCCCCGCCCATCATGGCATGCCCCGCCCCCTAAATGCAAGTCTATGGGAGGGGGCGTTACATGCCCCCTCCCATAGACTTGCATTGAGGGGCGTGGTGTGACATAAGAGGCGGGGCTATGACATCACAAGCTCCCGGCGCCGGCTCTAAGCATTCGGAACATTTTGTTCCAAACGCTGAGCAGCGTAGTACCCCCTTTAAAGGGGTACTCCGCCCCTGGCATCTTATCCCCTATCCAAAGGATAGGGGATAAGATGTTCGATCGCCGCGGTCCCGCTGCTGGGGACCCCGGGGATCGCCGCTGCGGCACCCCGCCATCATTACTGCACAGAGCGAGTTCGCTCTGTGCGTAATGACGGGCGATACAGGGGCCGGCGCAGCGTGACGTCTTGGCTCCGCCCCTCATGACATCACGGCCCGTCCCCTTAATGCAAGTCTATGGCAAGGGGGCATGATGACCGCCACGCCCCCTCCCATAGACTTGTATTGACGGGGGCGGGCCGTGACGTCACAAGGGGCGGAGCCTTGACGTAACGATGTCCCTGTATTGCCCGTCATTACGTGCAGAGCGATCTCGCTCTGCGCAGTAATGATAGCGGGGTGGCTGCAGCAGCGATCCCCGGGGTCCCCAGCAGCGGGACCCCGGCGATCTGACATCTTATCCCCTATCCTTTGGATAGGGGATAAGATGTCTAGGGGGAGATGACCCCTTTAAAGGGAGAGACCTACTTAAAATATTATCTAAAGCTATTAAATGGTAAAATGTGAAATAAGATAAAATGATGATAATATAATATAATATATATATATATATATATATATATATATATATAAAAATAAATAATAATAATAAAAATGATAATAAAAATGAAATAATAAGAAAGTGATAACATGATGACAGCCATTGCTCTGTCCCACCAGGCTCACACATGACATTACCCTGGAGGAGTTTGAAGATGAAGATTTATCCGAGATTACGGAGATCACCGACGAATGTGGAATCAGTTTGCACTGCAACGAGAGCCGGCGCTGCAAGGTGAGTCCCTGCAAACACCAACACACTATAGATAGTCACATTCTATGTTCATGGTTTTGTGCGCAAAGTAATTGTTATAGCTGACTATGACTATGTTCACACCTGAGCTCTGTTCAGGAAAATCCTTTACACCTGTACCTGTGCACCCTGGAGTGTTTTGATGCCTATGAGGTCTAATATCCGTCATTGACTGTAAGTGCGCGGCTATTGATAGTAATAGTAGTAGATTGCATGAAGCGAGCGCACCTCAGCCAGCGATATCTGTCATTAAACCCTTAAAGGGGTACTCCGGTGAAAAACATTTTTTTTTTTTCTAAATCAACTGGTGCCAGAAAGTTAAACAGATTTGTAAATTACTTCTATATTAAAAAATGTTTACTCTTCCAGTACTTTTTAGTAGCTGTATGCTACGGTGGAAATTTTTTTTATTTTTTTTTTTATTTCGTTGTGTCTTGTCCACAGTGCTCTCTGCTGACACCTGACGCCCGTATCAGGAACTGTCCAGAGCAGGAGAAAATCCCCATGGCAAACCTATGCTGCTCTGGACAGTTCCTGACACGGACAGAGGTGTCAGCAGAGAGCACTGTGGACAAGACGAAAAAGAAATTCAAAAAGAAGAAAATAATTTCCTCTGTAGCATACAGCTGCTAAAAAGTACTGGAAGGGTAAAGATTTTTTTTTTATAGAAGTAATTTACAAATCTGTTTAACTTTCTAGCATCAGTTCATTTAAAAAAAAGAAAATAAAAAAAAAGGTTTTCCACCGGAGTACCCCTTTAAGTGTCGTGATCAGTAGCGATCACGGCACTTAAAGGGGTACTCCGGTGATAAACTTTTTTTTTATTTTTTTTATTCAACTGGTGCCAGAAAGTTAAACAGATTTGTGAATTACTTCTATTAAAAAATCTTAATCCTTCCTGTACTTATTAGCTGCTGAATACTACAGTGAAAATTCTTTTCCGTTTGAAACACAAAGCTGAATCACGAGCACAGTGCTCTCTGCTGACATCACGAGCACAGTGCTCTCTACTGACATCTCTGTCCATTTTATGAACAGTCCAGAACAGCATATGTTTGCTATGGGGATTTCCTTTTACCCTGGACAGTTCCTAAAAATGGACAGAGATGTCAGTCGAGAGCACTTTGCTCGTGATGTCAGCAGAGAGCACTGTGCTCGTGATTCAGCTTTGTGTTTCAAACGGAAAAAAATTTCCACTGTAGGATTCAGCAGCTAATAAGTACAGGAAGGATTAAGATTTTTTTATAGAAGTAATTTACAAATCTGTTTAACTTTCTGGCACCAGTTGATTTAAAAAAAAAAAAAAGTTTTTCACCGGAGTACCCCTTTAAGAGACTTAAAGGAGAAGTCTTGTGGTAAAAAAATGTATTCCCTATCCGCAGGATAGGGGATCAGTTTTAGATTGCCAGGGTCTGACCACTGGAGACCCTGCCATGTCCAGTATGGAGCACCGGCTCTCCCCCAGAGCGGCGCGTCATGACCCCAGCCCAAACCGGGGGGCTGCCAAACCCCCTCCATATAGCTCTATGGGAGAGCTGAAGATAGCCGAACGGAAAGCTATATGGAGGGTTCGCGACGGCCCCTGCTTCGTGTGGAGGTCGTGATGCGCCACTCCCAGGGAGAGTCAGGGCTCCATACAGAAGATCACGGGGGGGCCCAGCAGTCAGACCTCTCTGCGGATAGGGGATACGTTTTTTACCAGGAGACTTCTCCTTTAATGAAACATATATGGTGTCCGACCGGTTTACTTTTGCTTAGGCCGACTCTATCAGTGTAAATATTTTCTAATACAGTATATGATGTGACCAAAAATGAGCAATTCTGGATCATCAATATTATATTTTAATAGTTCGGACAATGGACAATTCCACAGGCGATGATAGCAAATATGTTTTTATTTATTTATTTTTTGTATTTCAAAAATGGGGGGGGGTTCATTTTTCTTATGGAAGTTTATATATATATATATATATATATATATATGTATTAAAAACTTATTTTTATTATGATTTTTTTTTTTTTTACTATTATTATTTTATTCCATAGGGGACTTGTATAAGCAATCATTAGATTGCTCATACTGAATAATGCTATTGCTGTGAAAAAAAGACATCCTAATGCACTGTATGCTCACAGCCTTATTTCCCTAGTGCAGTGGTCTTCAACCTGCGGACCTCCAGATTTTGCAAAACTACAACTCCCAGCATGCCCGAACAGCCGTTGGCTGTCCGGGCATGCTGGGAGTTGTAGTTTTGCAACATCTGGAGGTCCGCTGGTTGGAGACCACTGCCCTAGTGCCTAGTGAACCCCTTTAGGTCATGTAAATACGTCGGAATTTCCGCGGGAATATTCCTTTCGGACATTCCGCTGCAGCAGAGCCCCATCGATTTTAGTGGGATTCTGCTGCACTGTGCACACGGCGGAAATCCCAATTGCGGCATCGGCAGATAAAATAGACATGTCTATTCTTTCTGTGGATTCTGCTTGGAAATGGATTCTGCTCGTCTATTGTTTTTATTTATTTATTTTTTGTATTTCAAAAATGGGAGGTGGGTCATTTTTCTTATGTAAGGTTTTTATATATATATATATATATATATATTAAAAAACTTTATTTTTTTATAAAAAAAATTTTGTAACTATTATTATTTTATTCCATAGGGGACTTGTATAAGCAATCATTAGATTGCTCATGCTGAATAATGCTATTGCTGTCGTCACAAGGCCGCAACATAAAAAAATGTGAAAAAAAGACTTCCTAATGCACTGTATGCTCACAGTCTTATTTCCCTAGTGCAGTGGTCTTCAACCTGCGGACTTCCAGATGTTGCAAAACTACAACTCCCAGCATGCCCGGACAGCCGTTGGCTGTCCGGGCATGCTGAGAGTTGTAGTTTTGCAACATCTGGAGGTCCGCAGGTTGGAGACCACTGCCCTAGTGCCTAGTGAACCCCTTTAGGCCATGTAAATACGTCGGAATTTCCGCGGGAATATTCCATTCGGACATTCCGCTGCAGCAGAGCCCCATCGATTTTAGTGGGATTCTGCTGCACTGTGCACACGGCGGAAATCCCAATTCCGGCATCGGCAGATAGAATAGACATGTCTATTCTTTCTGTGGATTCTGCTCGGAAATGGATTCTTCTCGTCTATGAGACGGCCCATTTCCGAGTGGTCCTAGCACCCGCCGGATCATTCAAATGTGCTGTATGTCCGTCCGTGTTATCCGGGCAGACATTCCGCAGTGGGCTGGATGCTGAGATGATCTGCATACATTACTACCCCACCCTGGGCATTGCTAGTCATTCATATTCCTTTTTTGGCGCCATCCCTAAACTTCATTATGTATGCAGGGAGGCCCAGCAGATGTCATGGGATTTTGTGAAGCTATCATGTGTCGCTGCCAGCAGACGCCAGCTCAGCTAAGATGGGGTTAATGGTGCAGCAGATGGGTGATGACCACCCTTAGCCTCTGCTATCACCAGGACCTGGCCAAACCTAAGAATACAGTTTATTGTCTTCATCTTCATGTATTCTTGTATTGGACTACCTCTATAGGTTCTTTTTTGAGTGGTCGTGGAATCGACAACTTCTATGTAAGGTTACTCAATGGTCATCGTAATTTAAAGGGGTATTCCAGGAATAAACTTTTTTTTTAATATATCAACCGGCTCCAGAAAGTTAAACAGATTTGTAAATTACTTCTATTAAAAAATCTTAATCCTTTCAGTACTTATGAGCTTCTGAAGTTAAAGTGTAGCTCCCACCAAGTAATATATAATCTAATATGTCCCTACCTATTAGTAATCTAGCCCTAACCCCCTACCTGGCTTTAAAAAAAACTTTTAAATCGCTTTAATAGAGCAGATTTAGTGCTTCTAAATCTGCTCTATAAAGCAGGGCAGGAATCAGCGCTTCCCAGCAGGCACGACGTCACTGATGCCTTGCTGGGCGCTTGCTTCCGCCCTCAGATCGTCTATGCAGGGCTCCTGTCGGGAGCGCGCATAGATGATCTGCCAATAGCACTGCAGATCAGACTTACCCTTCAGGAGGATCAGCGCAGCAATGAGTGCGCGCTGCCTCCGGACAGGGTAACGGGGGCGGGCGATGCCGCGCGCGAGGCCAGTGGAGCTGGCCAATGCGCGCAGCCCCAGTTATCAGCGTGCTCGCTCTTGCCTGTCTGATTGACAGGCGGGAGCGAGCACAGCAGTGCCTGAATTTCGACTCATTGCCAGGCTGAAATGAGTCCAAATTCAGTGGTGACTTCACTGCTGAATGCATTCTGCCACTAGGAGGGCGACCCCTAGTGGCCGAATTTAAAAGTGATTTTAAACTTGTTTAAAATCACTTTTTTTAATTAAAGTATATTAGAGATATGTTGTAGTACTTAAGTACTACAGCATATCCATTTTTTTACTTCATGACAGTGCCCATTTAAGGTTGTTCTTTTCTGTCTTAATCCTCTCTGATGACACGTGTCTCGGGAAACGCCAAGTTTAGAAGCAAATCCCCATAGCAAACCTCTTCTAAACTGGGCATTTCCCGAGACAGGTGTCATCAGAGAGGATTTAGACAGAAAAGAACAACCTTAACTTCAGAAGCTCATAAGTACTGAAAGGATTAAGATTTTTTAATAGAAGTAATTTACAAATCTGTTTAACTTTCTGGAGCCAGTTGATATATATAAAAAGGTTTTTTCCTGGATAACCCCTTTAACCCCTTAACGACGCAGGACGTATATTTACGTCCTGCGCCGGCTCCCGCGATATGAAGCGGGATCGCGCCGCGATCCTGCATCATATCGCGTCGGTCCCGGCGATCATCAACATCCGGGACCCGCGGCTAATACCATACATCGCCGATCGCGGCGATGTGCGGTATTAACCCTTTAGAAGCGGCGGTCAAAGCTGACCGCCGCTTCTGAAGTGAAACTGAAAGTGACCCGGCTGCTCAGTCGGGCTGTTCGGGACCGGCGCGGTGAAATCGCGGCGTCCCGAACAGCTGATCGGACACCGGGAGGGCCCTTACCTGCCTCCTCGCTGTCCGATTGGCGAATGACTGCTCCGTGCCTGAGATCCAGGCAGGAGCAGTCAAGCGCCGATAATGCTGATCACAGGCGTGTTAATACACGCCAGTGATCAGCATAGGAGATCAGTGTGTGCAGTGTTATAGGACCTATGGGACCTGTAACACTGCAAAAAAAAATGTAAAAAAAAAAGTGTTAATAAAGGTCATTTAACCCCTTCCCTAATAAAAGTTTGAATCACCCCCCTTTTCCCATAAAAAAAATAAAACAGTGTATAAAAAAATAAACATATGTGGTATCGCCGTGTGCGTAAATGTCCGAACTATAAAAAATATATCATTAATTAAAAAAAGCGTATTTTGGTCACTTTTTATACCATTAAAAAAATGAATAAAAAGTGATCAAAAAGTCCGATCAAAATAAAAATCATACCAATAAAAACTTCAGATCACGGCGCAAAAAATGAGTCCTCATACCGCCCTGTACATGGAAAAATAAAAAAGTTATAGGGGTCAGAAGATGACATTTTTAAACGTATACATTTTCCTGCATGTAGTTATGATTTTTTCCAGAAGTGCAACAAAATCAAACCTATATAAGTAGGGGATCATTTTAACCGTATGGACCTACAGAATAATGATAAGGTGTAATTTTTACCGAAATATGCACTGCGTAGAAACGGAAGCCCCCAAAAGTTACAAAATGGCGTTTTTTTTCGATTTTGTCGCACAATGATTTTTTTTTCCGTTTCGCCGTGCATTTTTGGGTAAAATGACTAATGTCACTGCAAAGTAGAATTGGCGACGCAAAAAATAAGCCATAATATGGATTTTTAGGTGGAAAATTGAAAGGGTTATGATTTTTAAAAGGTAAGGAGGAAAAAACGAAAGTGCAAAAACGGAAAAACCCTGAGTCCTTAAGGGGTTAACGGCCATCTGTGACCGAAAACAACTTATCCCTTAAGTTGACCCCCCCCGCGATATCCTGCACAGGGTCACGGCTCTGCCGCGGCTCTGCCGTGGCTCTCCCGTGCAGAAGGTGTGCCGGCCGCAGCGTGACGCCGTGGCAGACACGCCTCCTCCATGTAGTTCTATGGGAGAGGCAGCATTCGCTACGCGCATTAACGCTCTCACTGAGCGCTAATGCAGGGACCCCGTTCAGGAGATCGTGGGGGGTCCTAACGGTCGAACCCCCACGCGATTAAACACTTATCCCCTATCCTGTGGATAGGGGATAAGTTATATAATGCTGCAGTTGTCCTTTAAAGGGGTACTCCGGTGGGAAACTTTTTTTTTTTTTTTTGGTGCCAGAAAGTTAAACAGATTTGTAAATTACTTCTATTAAAAAATCTTAATTCTTCCAGTACTTATTAGCAGCTGTATGCTACAGAGGAAATTCTATTATTTTTTCATTTCTTTTTTGTGTGGTCCACAGTGCTCTCTGCTGACACCTCTGACCATGTCAGGAACTGTCCAGAGCAGCATAAGTTTGCTATGGGGATTTTCTCCTGCTCAGGACAGTTCCTGATACGGGCATCCTGATGTGAACAAGACAAAAAAGAAATTAAAAAATAATAGAATTTCCTCTGTAGCAAACAGCTGCTAATAAGTACTGGAAGGGTAAATATTTTTTAATAGAAGTAATTTACAAATCTGTTTGTAGATTGTTTTCCACCAGAGTACCCCATCAAGTGTGTAACTTGACTGTCGGAAAGAATAGTTCACCCTTCCGCACCCCTTAGGCTAAGTTTCCACTAAGTTTTTTTTTTTCTGGCAGTTTTTGAGCCAAAGCCAAAAGTGTATTCAAAAGGAATAGGACATATAAAAGGAAGGACTTACACTTCTCCGTTATGGATCCACTTCTGACTTTGGCTCAAAAACTGCAGTGGCAGAAATCCAAAAACTGCCAGAAAAAAAAAACAAGTGGAAACAAAAAATAAATAAATAAACAAGTGGAAACTTAAAGGGGTACTCCGGTGAAAACCTTTTTTCTTTTAAATCAACTGGTGCCAGAAAGTTAAACATATTTGTAAATGACTTCTATTAAAAAATCTTAATCCTTCCAGTACTTATTAGCTGCTGAATGCTACAGAGGAATTTCCTTTCTTTTTGGAACACTGATGACATCACGAGCACAGTGCTCTCTGCTGACATCTCTGTCTATTTTAGTAACCGTGCATAGCAGCTGTAGGCTAAGGGCAGCATGGTGGCTTAGTGGTTAGCAGTGCTGCCTTGCAGTGCTGGGGACTTGGGTTCAAATCCCACTAAGGACAACAATAAATAAATAAAGACTTATTATTATTATAACGTCAGCAGAGAGCACTGTGCTCGTGATGTCATCAGAGAGCATTCAAAAAAGAAAATAATTTCCTCTGTAGTATTCAGCAGCTAATAAGTACAGGAAGGATTAAGATTTTTTAATAGAAGTAATTTACAAATATGTTTAACTTTCCAGAGACAGTTGATTTAAAAGAAAAAAGGTTTTCACCGGAGTACCCCTTTAACCTTACCCTGGTTCCCCGTCTCAAAGTTTGTTTTGTCATGACTTGGCCGGTGCCTTTTTTTAATGTCTATTTTAGTGTTTTCCAACCAGTGTGCCTCCAGCTGTTGCAAAACTGCAACTCCCAGCATGCCCGGACAGCCTTTGGCTGTCCGGGCATGCTGGGAGTTGCAGTTTTGCAACAGCTGGAGGCACACTGGTTGGAAAACAAGGGCCACCAATTTCCTGTGCCCCTATCAATAATTTTTTTACTTTGCAGTTTTAGGTTGCATCATGATCATCTATATGCCCTCGCTTCAGACGCTTCCAACAAGCAGTTCCATGTAAATAACATCTCTTTCCCTTCACCCCTGCAAGGCTGCAACGTCCAGTCCCATGTAAAGAACATCTCTTCTATGCCATCAACCCCTGCAACATACAGTCCCATGTAAATAACATCTCTCCTATCCTTTCAGCCCCTCAACATACAATCCCATGTACCTAACATCATTTCTATGCCTTAAGCCCCTTTAACATACAGTCCCATGTAAATAACAGCTCTCCTTTCTGTTCAGGTCCTCCAACATACAGTCCCATGTAAATAACATCTCTCCTATCCTTTCAGACCCTCAACATACAATCCCATGTACCTAACATCATTTCTATGCCTTAAGCCCCTTTAACATACAGTCCCATGTAAATAACAGCTCTCCTTTCTGTTCAGGTCCTCCAACATACAGTCCCATGTAAATAACATCAATCTTATGCCTTCAGACCCTCTAAAATACAGTCCCATGTAAATAACATCTCTCCTAAGCCTTCAGCCCCTTCATCATACAGTCCCATGTAAATAACATCTCTCACCTATCCCTACAGCCCCTCCAGCATAAGGTCCCATGTAAATAACATCTCTCCTATGCCTTCAGCTCATTCAACGTACAGTCCTATGTACAGTCTCCTTTCCCTTCTACAAAGCCGACATATAGTCCCATGTAAATAACATTACTCTCTTGCTTCAGCCTTTTCTAACATACAGTCCCATGTAAATAACATCTCTCCAATGCCTTCAGCTCCTTCAACGTACAGTCCTATGTACAGTCTCCTTTCCCTTCAACAAAGCCGACATATAGTCTCATGTAAATAACAGTACTCTCTTGCTTCAGCCTTTTCTAACATACAGTCCCATGTAAATAACATTACTCTCTTGCTTCAGCCTTTTCTAACATACAGTCCCATGTAAATAACATCTCTCCAATGCCTTGAGTCCCTGCAACATACAGTCATATATAAATAACATTACCCCCTTACCTCAGCCTCCTTCAACATACAGTCCCATGTAGATAACATTACCCCCTTACCTCAGCCTTCTCCAACATACAGTCCCATGTAAATAACATTAATCTCTCACTTCAGCCTTTTTTTCCCCATACAGTCCCATGTAAATAACATCTCTCCAATTCCTTCATCCCCTGCAACATACAGTCATATATAAATAACATTACCCCCTTACCTCAGCCTCCTCCAACATACAGTCCCATGTAAATAACATTACCTTTCTTACCTTAGCCTCCTCCAACATACAGTCCCATGTAAATAACATTACCTTTCTTACCTTAGCCTCCTCCAACATACAGTCCCATGTAAATAACATTACCTTTCTTACCTTAGCCTCCTCCAACATACAGTCCCATGTAAATAACATTAATCTCTCACTTCAGCCATTTTTCCCCCATACAGTCCCATGTAAATAACATATCTCCAATTCCTTCATCCCCTGCAACATACAGTCATATATAAATAACATTACCCCCTTACCTCATCCTCCTCCAACATACAGTCCCATGTAAATAACATTACCTTTCTTACCTTAGCCTCCTCCAACTTACAGTCCCATGTAAATAACATTAACTTTCTTACCTTAGCCTCTTCCAACTTACAGTCCCATGTAAATAACATTACCTTTCTTACCTTAGCCTCCTCCAACATACAGTCCCATGTAAATAACATTACCTTTCTTACCTTAGCCTCCTCCAACATACAGTCCCATGTAAATAACATTACCTTTCTTACCTTAGCCTCCTCCAACTTACAGTCCCATGTAAATAACATTACCTTTCTTACCTTAGCCTCCTCCAACATACAGTCCCATGTAAATAACATTACCTTTCTTACCTTAGCCTCCTCCAACATACAGTCCCATGTAAATAACATTACTCCACATCCCTAAGCTGACAGCGTCTGAGAGAGAGAGCTATAATGGCCAAGTTGTCACCCAGCTTTGCCTAAAACTGAACAAAACACAAAAAAATAAATAGATATCTATCTATTCATTTATTTATTTGTGTTTTTTTTGTTTTGTTTTTTTCTTTATCTTAATGAATTAATTGTTTTATGTTTGTGTTGTAAATTGCTGCTAGGACTGGGGTATTTGTTTATAAAACTTGCCATTGCCTGTAATTTATCCAGCATATGATACAGGTACTAATACCAGCAGGACTTTTGTATACATTATGAGGGAGCAGTGCAGTTGCCCATAGCAACCAATCAGATCTCTTCTTTCATTTCTCAGAGGCCTTTTCAAAAATGAAAGAAGCGATCTGATTGGTTGCTATGGGCAACTGCACTGCTTTTCCTCTACACAGGTTTTGATAAATTACCCCCTATATCTATATGACTGGCGGCCTCTATTAGGACACTGGTCCCAGCAGGAACCTCAGGTCAGGCCAGTGTGAGCTCCTCATCCCCTCCTGCACCCTCAATCTGCTCCTCTGTCCTTATCATCTCTATGTTGTCTGCTAATGCTTATTCCCCTGAGTGCCCGTCCTGTGCCGTCTATGCCAGTCAGGATTTTCAGTGACGCTGCAGCTCCACCAGTGACATCCCCCACCAGTGACATCCCCCACCAGTGACATCCTCCACCAGTGACATCCTCCACCAGTGACATCCCCCACCAGTGACATCCCCCACCAGTGACATCCTCCACCAGTGACATCCCCCACCAGTGACATCCTCCACCAGTGACATCCCCCACCAGTGACATCCCCCACCAGTGACATCCTCCACCAGTGACATCCTCCACCAGTGACATCCTCCACCAGTGACATCCCCCACCAGTGACATCCCCCACCAGTGACATCCTCCACCAGTGACATCCTCCACCAGTGACATCCTCCACCAGTGACATCCTCCACCAGTGACATCCTCCACCAGTGACATCCTCCACCAGTGACATCCTCCACCAGTGACATCCCCCACCAGTGACATCCCCCACCAGTGACATCCCCCACCAGTGACATCCCCCACCAGTGACATCCCCCACCAGTGACATCCCCCACCAGTGACATCCCCCACCAGTGACATCCCCCACCAGTGAAATCCTCCACCAGTGACATCCCCCACCAGTGACATCCCCCACCAGTGACATCCTCCACCAGTGACATCCCCCACCAGTGACATCCCCCACCAGTGACATCCCCCACCAGTGACATCCCCCACCAGTGGCATCCCCCACCAGTGACATCCTCCACCAGTGACATCCCCCACCAGTGACATCCCTCACCAGTGACATCCCCCACCAGTGACATCCCCAACCAGTGACATCCCCCGCCAGTGACATCCCCCGCCAGTGACATCCCCCGCCAGTGACATCCCCCGCCAGTGACATCCCCCGCCAGTGACATCCCCCGCCAGTGACATCCCCCGCCAGTGACATCCCCCGCCAGTGACATCCCCCACCAGTGACATCCCCCACCAGTGACATCCCCCACCAGTGACATCCCCCACCAGTGACATCCCCCACCAGTGACATCCCCCACCAGTGACATCCCCCACCAGTGACATCCCCCACCAGTGACATCCCCCACCAGTGACATCCCCCACCAGAGACATCCCCCACCAGAGACATCCCCCACCAGAGACATCCCCCACCAGAGACATCCCCCACCACTGACATCCCCCACCTGAGACATCCCCCACCAGAGACATCCCCCACCAGAGACATCCCCCACCAGAGACATCCCCCACCACTGACATCCCCCACCAGTGACATCCCCCACCAGAGACATCCTCCACCAGTTGACTAGAAGTCCTGCACATGCTGTTTTGTCTGTGTTTTGCCTTCCAGTTATTACAGTGACACTTGGGGACATTTTGACATTGTCCCTCTCTGTCCCCACCAGGCAGTCATGCTATTCACCCCCCCTCACCCTCCCAGCAGATGATGTCAGTCTGTCCCTCTCCCTCCCCCTGGTCCCATGACTCTGTCTCCTGATCCCCCAGAGCCGCCTGCGTGCTGATCCTGGTCCTGCCCCAGGAGGGGGGGGAGCTGCCAGTCGGATCCAGGCAGAGATGCTTCAGCTGGACCTGATCGATGCCGGACAAATCCCCGAAGAAGAGATCTTGCCTCCTGTGGATCCCAGGCCAATACTTCCAGCAACTATGGACACCTACAGACCTAAGAGGCCGACAACTCTCAACCTGTTTCCACAGGCACCACGCACACAGGTAAGTGTATGGCTCCACCATGTTGAATAAATACACACTACGGTCATCTAGTAGTCAGGACACCTTCAAGGTAGGTCACATGGAGTCTTGACACCTTTATAGAGTAGCCCAAACCATTAACTTATGTAACTGGTGCTGTGAACTTATGTAACCCCTTAGACCTTGTGCAAGGATTTTTGCCACCCTAGGCAAAAGCTAATTTTGTCACCCCCTTGATTCCGCCCATTGGCCCACCCTTTGACAAGCCCTGCCTTACTTATGGGGTGACACACTGTAACAAGCCTCCTCCTCATGTAATTAGCTTACTACTGGGGTGACACACTGTAACAAACCTCCTCCTCATGTAATCACATTATTACTGAGGTGACACACTGTAACAAGCCTCCTCTTCATATACTTAGCTTACTACTGGGGTGACACACTGTAACAATCCCCCTCCTCATGTAATTAGCTTACTACTGGGGTGACACACTGTAACAAGCCCCCTCCTTATGTAATCTCCTTACTACTGGGGTGACACACTGTAACAAGCCCCCTCCTCATGTAATCACCTTACTACTGGGGTGACACACTGTAACAAGCCTCCTCCTCATGTAATCCTCTTACTACTGGGGTGACACACTGTAACAAGCCTCCTCCTCATATACTTAGCTCACTACTGGGGTGACACACTGTAACAAGCCTCCTCCTCATGTAATCACCTTACTACTGGGGAGACACACTGTAACAAGCCTCCTCCTCATGTAATTAGCTTACTACTGGGGTGACACACTGTAACAAACCTCCTCCTCATGTAATCACCACATTATTACTTAGGTGACACACTGTAACAAGGCCCCTCCTCATATACTTAGCTTACTACTGGGGTGACACACTGTAACAAGCCCCCTCCTCATATACTTAGCTTACTACTGGGGTGACACACTGTAACAAGCCCCCTCCTCATGTAATCTCCTTACTACTGGGGTGACACACTGTAACAAGCCTCCTCCTCATTTAATCTCCTTACTACTGGGGTGACACACTGTAACAAACCTCCTCCTCATGTAATCTCCTTACTACTGGGGTGACACACTGTAACAAACCTCCTCCTCATGTAATCTCCTTACTACTGGGGTGACACACTGTAACAAAACCCACTCAATGTTCCAGACGCTGGGTAGAGGAGTAACCCTTTAACTTTCTTGCGGCAGGCAGAGCTGCACCCCTCATCAAGAGGGTGCTCTAGGCGGCTGCCTATTTTGCCTATAGGCAGAGCCGGCCCCAATCTTCCCTTCATATCACTAAGAGTGATAGATTGGTGTCAATAAGGGTGTAAATGGCCAAAAGTGTACAACCGCATAGTCGTACTTACTCTATAAAAGTCCTGAGAGGAAGAATATGCGGCAACATTTTCTTATACATCATATTAGTCTACAATAAACCAGGTCCTTGTGGATATCTGCATAAATATGGTAAAACACTGACTTTTCCAGTCCTTTAAAGGG
Source organism: Hyla sarda (assembly GCF_029499605.1). Classification (NCBI taxonomy): domain Eukaryota; kingdom Metazoa; phylum Chordata; class Amphibia; order Anura; family Hylidae; genus Hyla; species Hyla sarda. The sequence continues at coordinate 287,887,089 of NC_079194.1, forward strand.
GTACTCCGGTGGAAAACATTTTTTTTTTAAATCAACTGGTGCAAGAAAGTTAAACAGATTTGTAAATGACTTCTATTAAAAAAAATCTTAATCCTTCCTGTACTTTTTAGCAGCTGTATGCTACAGAGGAAATTCTTTTCTTTTTGAATTTCTTTTTTGTCTTGTCCACAGTGCTCTCTGCTGACACCTGATTGCCGTATCAGGAACTGTCCAGAGCAGGAAAAAATCCCCATTGCAAACCTACGCTGCTCTGGATAGTTCCTGACACGGACAGAGGTGTCAGCAGAGAGCACTGTGGACAAGACAAAAAAGAAATTCAAAAAGAAAAGAATTTCCTCTGTAGCATACAGCTGCTAAGAAGTACTGGATGGGTAAAGATGGAAAACATTTTTTTTTAAATCAACTGGTGCAAGAAAGTTAAACAGATTTGTAAATTACTTCTATTAAAAAAAATCTTAATCCTTTCAGTACTTATTAGCAGCTGTACGCGACAGAGGAATTTCTTTACTTTTTGAATTTCTTTTTTGTCTTGTCCACAGTGCTCTCTGCTGACACCTGATTGCCGTATCAGGAACTGTCCAGAGCAGGAGAAAATCCCCATTGCAAACCAATGCTGCTCTGGACAGTTCCTGACACGAACAGAGGTGTCAGCAGAGAGCACTGTGGAAAAGACAAAAAAGAAATTAAAAAAGAAAAGAATTTCCTCTGTAGCATACAGCTGCTAATAAGTACTGGAAGGGTAAAGATATTTTAATAGAAGTCATTTACAAATCTGCTTAACTTTCTGCTACCAGTTGATTTAAAAAATAAAAAATTCCACCAGAGTACCCCTTTAAGATTTTTATAGAAATCTTCTTCCAACCACTAGAAACTAGAGGTAACATTGGGATCTTTTGTACACCAGCAAAATTTGTCATAGTCTGTCACAGGACACAGGCAAACCCTGGATTTTTTTGGGGAAAAATATACCCACTAATTTGGTACCCAGATAAATGGTGTCACACAGTGCCCAGACCAGTGTTTCCCAACTAGGATGCCTCCAGCTGTTACAAAACTACAACTCCCAGCATGCCCGGACAGCCAACGGCTGTCCGGGCATGCTGGGAGTTGTAGTTTTGCAACAGCTGGAGGCACCCTGGTTGGGAAACCCTGGCCCAGACAGATTTGCACAATGCCAGGATAAACAGTGCTGTGTAGTGCCAAGAAAAATAGTACATACACTGCCTAAATAATGCCACACAGTGTCTATATAAATAGTGCCATACAGTGCTCAGACAGCGCTGCACAAAGCCCAGATAATCAGTGCTATACAATGCCAAAAAAAAAAAAGTCTATATACAACACCTAGCATGCTGGAAGTTGTAGATTTGCAACAGCTGGAGGCACCCTGGTTGGAAAACACTGCCATAGGGTATGGAATCCCAGTGGAGAACAGCTGTACTGAATCCAGGTGCATTCCCTAAGTTATTGAGTTAGCAGAACTATTTAGGCAACTATATGGCAGTATTATTTGGGGTCTGCTTAGGGTAACTTGTGCAGTGTATCAGTTTATTATTTGAGCGTCAATAGGGCTCATTGGGCTCCATCCTACCTAAGGCTGATCATGAAACTGGGTGACGGCACGGTGAGTGCCCATTAGTAGTTGTGGTATGGAGTGTGAGATGCAGGGCAGATGGAATTACCTTAGGGGCAGATGGGGCGTTAACCCCTTGTATTCGTGATGCCAGGGCGTGGTTTATCCTCAATACCACCCGAAGGTATACCGCTGAATCCTGGGCTAGGCACAAGAGCAATAATGACTCTGACGCCAAGTTACGGATAACGGTAACTTTACTGAGTGACAGATGGAACAGTCTATACAGTGTAACCAGGGCCCACGGAGGTGACCAGTGACTTCAGAGATCTTAAAGGGGTACTCCGCCCCTGGCATCTTATCCCCTATCCAAAGGATAGGGGATAAGATGTCAGATCGCCGGGGTCCCGCTGCTGGGGACCCCGGGGATCGCCGCTGCGGCACCCTGCCATCATTACTGCACAGAGCGAGTTCGCTCTGTGCGTAATGACGGGCGATACAGGGGCCGGAGCAGAGTGACGTCATGGCTCCGCCCCTCATGACATCACGGCCTGTCCCCTTAATGCAAGTCTATGGCAGGGGGCGTGACGACCGCCACGCCCCCTCCCATAGACTTGTATTCACGGGGATGGGCCGTGACGTCACGAGGGGCGGAGCCGTGACGCAATGATGCTCCGGCCCCTGTATTGCCCGTCATTATGCGCAGAGCGATCTCGCTCTGTGCAGTAATGATGGCGGGGTGCCGCAGCAGCGATCCCCGGGGTCCCCAGCAGCAGGACCGCGGCGATCTGACATCTTATCCCCTATCCTTTGGATAGGGGATAAGATGTCTAGGGGCGGAGTACCCCTTTAAAGAGGTTATCCAGGGAAAAACATTTTTTTATATATATATCAACTGGCCCCAGAAAGTTAAACAGATATGTAAATTACTTCTATTAAAAAATCTTAATCCTTTCAGTACTTATGAGCTTCTGAAGTTAAGGTTGTTCTCTGATGACACGTGTCTCGGGAAACGGGACTCTAACGCTGTGTTCACACGTGGTGTTTTAGTAACAGTACTGTTCTTGCTGTGCTTTTCCGAAATCGCGTTAAAAATTGCGTTTTTTTTTTCTAATCATTTTATTAGCGGTACTGTAATGGCGCGTTTTACCGCAGTTATGAAAATCGCTGTTAAACACGCTATTACAGTACCTCTTAGAAAAACGCCACATATGAACGCAGGCTCGGTCCGATGAGTAGGTTTACAGGCCAGGGATGAAGAGTGACGTATCTCGCGACAGGAGCTTTAGTCGCATCATATCCTGGACGGCGGAGGCCACATTGTCTTCCTAGACACGTAATCTCTACTAATAGAATATGTGTAATCCTTTCAGGGGCTGCTAATGGGATGAGTAGAGGCGAATGGCTTATCACCCCCCTCCCTCCATGATGGCCTGTGACTTGCTGTCAGTCAGTTTCCTTGTCTCTTTGCCTCGCTCTTCCACTGTCATTCGCCTCTTTCTTCCTCTGCCCCATTAGCGTTGGTTGCCATAGTTACAGTAACTGGGAAATGGCCGCCGCTCAGGGCTCTGTTGAGTCATTCGAGATCCCACTGCCTGACACCGTCCCCCCTTCCTCTCCACTCACGCCACTAGCCGTATAGTCCAGAAAACACCATGGCGATGACCCGTGTCTGTGGGCGTTTTGTCTTTTGCCTCCTCTCTTCACAATTTCGGAAGAAAATGTCACGTACTACTGACTGCAGTCTACAGAATGGATTACCGAGGATATTAGTTATCCAGCTTTCTCCTAGACTGAAATGGCTGACAACATAGGGCAATAGATGGTGTACAAAAGCAGGGTAACTAAGGAGGGGATACCCCTGTCGTCACTTTCATGCTGCCCGAACCGTCATCAGTGTGGTCCACAGCGGCTTCCACTAGGTTTGATACCAAAACCAGAAACAGATCTATCAAGGCTGGTGAGAAGCCACAAGGGACGGCCCTGGTGACTTGTAGTTCAGGCAGCATGAACATGATGACAGGCTCCCTTTAAGGTCTGGATTATAAAGAAAGTTGTGGTGAGGGTGTGATTGGAGGGCAGATGTTATTACCCTAGGGGCAGATGGCATTAACCCCTTGTGTTCGTGACGCCAGGGTGTGGTTTTACCTCTACACCACCAGAAGGTATGGCCGCTGGATCCTGGGCTAGGCACGGGGCATATAATGACTCCAATGCCAAGTTACGGAACAACGACAGCTTTACTGAAGCAGACAGATGGAATAGTCTTTACAGCTCAGTTAGGCCCAAGGAGGTGACCAGTGACAGAGACTTTAGGGCTCGCTAGGACTTGTAGTGGATTTTGGACAATTTGTTGCAGGGCCAAAACTGACTTTATACAGGCTGATCTTGACTGACTTGACTAGACAGACTTCACCCCGTATGTAGCTTGACTTTCACCTGTGGGGCACCTGGTTGGTGGAAGCGTGGCTGCGTGGTCGGCCTTGGGTCTCCTCAGGACACCAGACACTCTCTCCAGGTCTTGACTGTTCCTCAGCATGGACTGGAATTAGAACTGAACTCCCTAGATAGCTCCTCCCAGGTTTTTTTGGGGAAAGACTCTGGAGGGGTCCTATAGGTCACCCTTTAAGTCACCTGATCAGTGGTACCTTCCTTGGTTACAAGACTTGGTAACAACATTTAAAGGTACATAACGTCATATTTACATTACATTAGATAATATTGGCACTTATTAACCATTTAACATACTCAGCTTAAGGGGGGGGGGCTCACGGGACACTGCAATAGAGTCCGTCAGAAAGGACAGCAAGGGTACAGGGGTGCAACTCCTGTTCTGTGCCACCACAATAGGCACAAGGCGCATGTGCCCCAAAGGTCCCCACCACATTGGGCCTACACCACCCTCCCTGCCCAGGCTGATTACTCTAATCTAGTTATAACAATCACAACTAGATAAGGAGCACTAGTGGTGCATTGACATTGTAGGTCACAATCTCTGTATAGAAACAAGTCAAAAGTTTTGATTGGTCGGGGTCTGAGTGTTCAGACCTTGACCAATCACAAGAATGAGCCGGTAGAAGAGCGCACTGTGCCATGTGACCAAGACAAACTCACAGTCTAGAGCAGTGTTTCCTAACCAGTGTGACTTCATCTGTTGCGAAACTACAACTCCCATCATGCCCGGACAGCCTTTGGCTGTCCGGGCATGCTGGGAGCTGTAGTTTTTGCTACAGCTGGTGGCATACTGGTTGGGAAACACAGATCTATGGGATAATCTCATTAGCCAACACAGATAGCAGAGAGAGAAGCACTCAGCCAGGCGCTTCTCTCCCAGCTTGTTCTAGGTCGGGGTCTGAACACTCAGACCCCAACCAATCAAAACATTTGACATGTCTGTAGTTTTTATTTAAAGTGACAGGTAACACTTTAAGGTCATGTGGACAAGTTTATTGATGAGATGAAAATCTGATTTTCTACCTTTTTACAGGACACTTTAAATAACAACTCCCTGGCGAAGAAATACAGCTGGCAAGACAGAGTGTCCCGCTCGAACTCCCCACTGAAGACAGGTAAGTGAGATAGAGACTTTAGGTTGCAGTTTTGGAATATTTCTAATACCTGGGACTAGAGATGAGCGAATTTACAGTAAATTCGATTCGTCACGAACTTCTCGGCTCGGCAGTTGATGACTTTTCCTGCATAAATTAGTTCAGCTTTCAGGTGTTCCGGTGGGCTGGAAAAGGTGGATACAGTCCTAGGAAAGAGTCTCCTAGGACTGTATCCACCTTTTCCAGCCCACGGGAGCATCTGAAAGCTGAACTCATTTATGCAGGATAAGCCATCAACTGCCGAGCCGAGAAGTTCGTGACGAATCGAATTTACTGTAAATTCGCTCATCTCTACCTGGGACCAGAAATAAGTGAGGAACTATTTGTCAGTTAAATGGCCACTGCCATTGTTATAGAATATCCAGATTTTAATCCATAGGACAAGTATGACTAAGAGCGCGCATAGCGCTTGAAACGCGTTACTTGTTCCTTCCTTGTCCTATGGATTAAAATTGATTTTACCTGCATTGGGCTGGATCCGTCCTTCCTTGTTTTCCTGTCATTGGCTGGTGCTGTCCAGCACCTGAATCCGTGCTCTGCTGTCCGAGGCGGGGTGAGCTGGTTTCACTTTGCTTGAATATCCAGACTTGTAATAATTCGGGCTCAGTGGCGTCTGCCAGGATAGCGAATTCGCAATAGTTGGAAAAACACAGACAGACAGAGTCAGTGGTCCAGCAACTGATTTCTCCTCCAGCATAGAAAGAATACCCGGAGGAGGTCAGTGTTCAGTTTATTTATGTACTCAACAAAGAGGGAGGGGTTACAGTAGCCACTCCCACATATACAGTATCAGGTGTCACACCTACAGCCACTGTATCAAAGTCACTCCCACAGTGGACACAGACAAGTTACAATATGGTGATCCAGGCTATAACACTGTGCACTGAGGCTGATATGTTACCGACCACCAACACATCTGCCGCTGTGCCAATAGCCAATAACAACAAACCACACTGCACAACATTATACTCACCATGAAGGCAATGTGACAAACCAGAAAATATTTCCACGACACCATTTGTAAAAACGTTTTATATAATGCAGATAATAAGATTATATGTGTATTCGTAATATACATCCCTGCAGCAATTGCCAAAATTTGGGCCAAAATACAGGAAGTGTGAGTGGGACAATCAGGGCTCTGTGCAGGCTCCTGGCTTGTCAATCAGCCTGTGTGTGAGCCAGGGGCATTTCATAGAGTCTTGTCCTCAGTGCACAGAGCCCGGCTTATCCTTAGTGTGCAGAGCCCTGCTTGTCCGCAATGTACAGAGCCCTGCTTTTCCTCAGTGTACAGAGCCCTGCTTGTCCTCAGTGTACAGAGCCCTGCTTGTCCTCAGTGTACAGAGCCCTGCTTGTCCTCAGCGTACAGAGCCCCGCTTGTCCTCAGCGTACAGAGCCCCGCTTGTCCTCAGCGTACAGAGCCCCGCTTGTCCTCAGCGTACAGAGCTCCACTTGTCCTCAGCGTACAGACCCCCGCTTGTCCTCAGCGTACAGAGCCCAGCTTGTCCTCAGCGTACAGAGCCCCGCTTGTCCTCAGCGTACAGAGCCCCGCTTGTCCTCAGTGTACAGAACCCCGCTTATCCTCAGTGTACAGAACCCCGCTTATCCTCAGTGTACAGAGCCCTGCTTGTCCTCAGTGTACAGAGCTCTGCTTGTCCACAGTGTACAGAACCCCGCTTATCCTCAGTGCACAGAGCCCTGCTTGTCCTCAGTGTACAGAACCACGCTTATCCTCAGTGTACAGAGCCCTGCTTGTCCTCAGTGTACAGAACCACGCTTGTCCTCAGTGTACAGAACCACGCTTGTCCTCAATGCACGTATGTGAACCAGAAAATGGGGGTAGAGGGAGCCAACTTTTTTCACCTAATTTTGGAGTGCCAGGAAATACATTACTATCTTCATTAGTAATGACTTGTCTTGAAAAGTATCAAGTACCACATAAGTATCCTGTGATATTTATGTGGTATGGGGTGTGAGATGCAAGGCAGATGGAATTACTCTAGGGGCAGATGGCATTCATTTTCAGGTATTCGTGATGCCAGGGTGTGGTTTATCCTTAATACCACACGAAGGTATACCGCTGGATCCTGGGCTAGGCACAAGGGCAATAATGACTCCGACGCCAAGTTAGCTTAACGGTAGCTTTACTGAGTGACAGATGGGAAAGTCTATACAGTTCAGCCAGGCCAACGGAGGTGACCAGTGACTTCAGAGACCTTAAGGGCTTGCTGGGACTTGTAGTAGAACGGGACAATTTAGTGCAGACCACGCTGACTTGACAGATGACTTTGACTTGCGTGACATCATGAGGGGGCGGAGCTATGACGTCACAAGCTCCCGGCACCGGCTCCAGCGTTCGGAACAGTTTGTTCCAAACACTGAGCAGCAGAGTACCCCTTTAAGCGTGCATGTGAATAAGATGACGGGACAGCTGTCAGTCTATGGCCAACATGAGTCTCATTCTATTACACTCAGAATTCTGACTGCGTTTGACTTACTAAGGCACCAGGCCCATTTATTTTTGTGTTTTTTTTTATGTTCCTGTATTTTACATTCAGCATGATTTTATGAGACCACATGTACTGTTTGCAAATAGTGCCCCATATGGATCTCTAATATCGAGTGATGCCAGATAGAGGAAAGCTGGCATCATCACCAGCTTGGTTTATCTATTCCAAAAATAGAAATACAAACAACCATTACAGAACCCTTATGCCGAAAGTCATTTTGAAGGAGAGAAATATTATAACACGAATAAAGTTATTGGATGTATGTGTGTGGGGGGCAGTTTTATAAACAATAGTACCAGCATTCGCGACATTATTTCAGAAATTGGCCTTGTAAATAAAATCAAAGAAAGAGCGAGTGCTAGTCTTGAGTGCCCACATAATACAGGAAGCCATTATGGCCGGTATCAGCCACACTTGACCTCCCCCATAGTGTTCCACTAGGCCTTTACTAGTGAGAAATAGTTGGGGGTAATGTGTCTTTATATATAATTACAGTATGTTTTATATAGTACAGTGTTGAAATATGTTAAACTGTGCCTTTACATATTTTGTATACACACAATGCAGTGGCTAAGGGAAGTTTTCCCTACAATAAAATTTTAAACTTTAAAAGGGAGTTAGAGCTTAGCATAGCCCAGCCCGCTCTTCGAGAAGATGTTAGGCAGAGGTTTAGCCAAGGAACTCACAGACCTGAACTAGGCCACAAGCTTCAGGTATGGCTTAAAACCACTGCTGCTGAATTTCTGCATATTTTGGGGATGTGCATCCCGCAGTTGGGAATTGTAGTGCCTGAATTTGTCCACCCCACAGCTGAAAATTGCACATAAAAACTTATTTCAATTCCATATGCACTTCCATATTAAATTAAAAGTTTTCTTCTTTTTGCCATCAAGTTAAAATAACCACAAGTTTCGTGCTTATTATATGCAACTCACCATCAAGGTGGTCTCGTATAGGAGGCCTTAAAGGGGTATTCCAGGCAAAACCTTTTTTTATATACATATCAACTGGCTCCGGAAAGTTAAACAGATTTGTAAATTACTTCTATTAAAAAATCTTAATCCTTCCAATAGTTATTAGCTTCTGAAGTTTTCTGTCTAACTGCTCAATGATGATGTCACGTCCCGGGAGCTGTGCATGATGGGAGAATATCCCCATAGGAACTGCACAGCTCCCGGGACGTGAGTCATCAGAGAGCAGTTAGACAGAAAACAACAACTCAACTTCAGAAGCTAATAACTATTGGAAGGATTAAGAATTTTTAATAGAAGTAATTTACAAATCTGTTTAACTTTCCGGAGCCAGTTGATATATAAAAAAAAGTTTTGGCCTGGAATACCCCTTTAAAGAGTACCTATCATGAGCTAAACTATCCCTAATCCCCCCCTCCCCACATCTGTCCCTGACTCTCACTGACACTATCCCTGTGTTTCTTTTCATTCAAAATCCCCTCTTTCTACCTGATTTATCGTCTTCTTGGCTGCTCATTCAGCCGTCCGTGTGTGAGAGAGGAAGGGGGCGTGGCCCAGCATATAGTCTGTGAGCACAGCAGCCGGAAGCTCTTAATCTTCTCCTCTCTGTTTACAACTGCATGTGCAGAGAGAAGAAAGATCGGAGCTCGGATAGTAAAAGGAATGAGGGCATGCAGTAAGGCAGAGTCAGGAGTATGCACTTCTGTACTATGAGCACAGTGCTGGCTCCTACCTGTCTGATTCACAGGCAGGGAGCAGTGCTGAGCTTGTCTGTGTCCTGGCTGCAGTCTGAGATTTAGTATGCCAGCATGAGTATGAAATCTATAAAAAGGGCTTGCAGCCAGGACTGGTAGGGAGACCCCTAGTGGTCATTTTTTCAAAGTGGAAAATGAAAAGAAAGAAGCATATTTTTAATGTGCTATTGGAAAGTTATTCTATAATGTATCAAAAGTTTGTTTGATGAAAGGTACCCTTTAAATTGTTCTGTCTTTTGTCATAAGATCACATAAACTATCCTTATATTTATGTATACTTATCTTATTATACAGGAGAGACAACCCCATCCAATGAACATGTGTGTCTCAGTGATGAAGGAAACCCACCCGCTGTGACACAGGACCGCGGGACCTCCACCGATACGCCCTGCAGACGTAACAATACCACCCAGAGTGCCAACGATCCCTCTGGACGTGCTTCTACAAGGTCACGCTTGGACCCTCACAGAGACCGCATCCGCTACCAGACAGATGTAAGACTGGAGCCTACAGAAGAGATATTCCTGACACCCGTTCAAAGGTGCTCAGACCCCCCAGAACCAGAACCTGTATCACAGGCTGGACCCTGCCGCATGTCAGTCAGCTCAGATGCAGACATTAACGTGCGGCCAAACAATGGGAGCAGACAACAGTTATCAATCAGCGAGGAGGAAGAGGAAGGGGAAGATGGTGTGGGGTATCTTGGGTGTCCAGGAAGGGTTGGGGGTCCTCGAGGACTTCAGAGGTCATCGGTCAGCTCGGACACCAGTGGCTTATCTTATGACTCTGTCAAATACACATTAGTGGTTGATGATAATGTACAGCTACAATTGGTCAGTCTACGCCAATGTTATGCTGGGTACAGCGATGACAGTGACAGTGGCACCGTGTATGACAATTGTGTGTCCTCACCGTACGAGTCAGCCATTGGTGAGGAATATGAAGAGGAAGAGGACGAACAGGTGGGGGCATCGGGGAGGGAGGGAAGCCGACTCCGTAGGTCTATGTGCTTATCGGACACCTCTTCTCCAGACGGCGATGTCTCCTACTCCAAAAAGTTCCTTAACGTCTTCATGAATGGACGGTCACGCTGTACGAGTGAGTTCATGAGTGAGATAATTCGTTCTAATCTTCTCATATATTTATATTTGTGTGATATTGTACAGTATATAAGGGCACATGGATCACAGTATGGGCACTTCTTTACCTATTGAGGTACTGTACATCTGCACCAACTATTTGCAGATTAGCACATTTTAGGACAGAACATGTTATAACTAGTGCTGGGCGGTATACCGGTTCAACACGAATACCGGTATGTTTTTTCTGTACGCTGTGCATTTTTCCTATACCGCAATACGGTTGGCCCCCCGAATGAATGAATTACCAGCAACAGATGATCTTTAAATGAATGAGATGCGGCCACGGCGCTTAAATGCATGAGATGCGGGCAGCCAGCGCTTTAAATGAATGAGATGTGGGCTGCCGGCGCTTTATTAAATGAATGAGATGCGGGCCGCCAGCCCTTTATTAAATGAATGAGATGCGGGCCGCCGGCCCTTTAAATGAATGAGATGCGGGCCGCCAGCACTTTAAATGAATGAGATGCGGGCCGCCAGCACTTTAAATGAATGAGATGCGGGCCGCCAACACTTTAAATGAATGAGATGCGGGCCGCCGGCGCTTTATTAAATGAATGAGATGTGGGCCGCCGACGCTTTATTAAATGAATGAGATGCGGGCCGCCTGCCCTTTAAATGAATGAGATGCGGGCCGCCGGCGCTTTATTAAATGAATGAGATGCGGGCCGCCGGCCCTTTAAATGAATGAGATGCGGGCAGCCGGCGCTTTAAATGAATGAGATGCGGGCCGCCAGCACTTTAAATGAATGAGATGCGGGCCGCCGGCGCTTTATTAAATGAATGAGATGCGGGCCGCCGGCGCTTTATTAAATGAATGAGATGCGGGCCGCCTGCCCTTTAAATGATTGAGATGCGGTCCTCCGGCGCTTTATTAAATGAATGAGATGCGGGCCGCCGGCCCTTTAAATGAATGAGATGCGGGCAGCCGGCGCTTTAAATGAATGAGATGCGGGCCGCCAGCACTTTAAATGAATGAGATGCGGGCCGCCGGCGCTTTATTAAATGAATGAGATGCGGGCCGCCGACGCTTTATTAAATGAATGAGATGCGGGCCGCCAGCACTTTAAATGCACGAGATGCGGCCCGCGGCAAGCTGTCACCTCCCCCTGCAAGCGCTAAAAGCCTGGCTTTTAGCGCTTGCAGGGGGAGGTGACAGCTTCCGACTCGCAACTTAATCGTTTCCAGCGCCATGGCCCGCGTCTCATTCATTTAAAGGGCCGGCAGCCCGCATCTCATTCATTTAAAGGGCCAGCAGCCCGCATCTCATTCATTTAAATGGCCGGCGGCCCGCATCTCATTCATTTACAGCACCAGCCGCCCGCATCTCATTCATTTACAGCACCAGCCGCCCGCATCTCATTCATTTACAGCACCAGCGGCCCGCATCTCATTCATTTACAGCACCAGCGGCCCGCATCTCATTCATTTACAGCACCAGCGGCCCGCATCTCATTCATTTACAGCACCAGCGGCCCGCATCTCATTCATTTACAGCACCAGCGGCCCGCATCTCATTCATTTACAGCACCAGCGGCCCGCATCTCATTCATTTACAGCACCAGCGGCCCGCATCTCATTTATTTACAGCACCAGCCACCCGCATCTCATTCATTTACAGCACCAGCGGCCCGCATCTCATTCATTTACAGCACCAGCCACCCGCATCTCATTCATTTACAGCACCAGCGGCCCGCATCTCATTCATTTACAGCACCAGCGGCCCGCATCTCATTCATTTAAAGCACCAGCGGCCCGCATCTCATTCATTTAAAGCACCAGCGGCCCGCATCTCATTTATTTACAGCACCAGCCACCCGCATCTCATTCATTTACAGCACCAGCCACCCGCATCTCATTCATTTACAGCACCAGCGGCCCGCATCTCATTCATTTACAGGACCAGCGGCCCGCATCTCATTCATTTACAGCACCAGCGGCCCGCATCTCATTCATTTACAGCACCAGCGGCCCGCATTTCATTCATTTAAAGCGCTGGCAGCTCGCAACTTAATCATTTCCAGCGCCGTGGTCTGGGGGACAAAGAGGGAGGTTTAGAAAAATATAGCAGTGCCCGGGGTCACATATGACTAGTTCCTGTGCAGGGGCGGGGAGGGGGAGCAAGGGGTAAATACCGTTAAATACCGTGGAACCGCCATAACTTACAAAAACACAGTGATATGCATTTTTGGTCATACCGCCCAGGACTAGTTATAACTCCCATCCTATACCATATTGATGTCCAAACAAAGGAAGATAAGGAGGCACTCAGATCTTCTGCGTTTTTCTTTATTCAATCAGGTCATGTTACAATGCCTAGCCAATGGGCCAGGTATTGTAACATGACCTGATTGAATAAAGAAAAACACAGAAGATCTGAGTGCCTCCTTATCTTCCTTTGTTTGGATATGGGGGGTTGGGGGGGGGGGATGAGGTGATAGTCCCAGTGGGGGGGTCAGACATCTTGTCTAGGGGTGAAGTACCCCTTGAATGTTTCCTGTGATCGCCAACAAATTTGCGCAGATGATACTTTGATACATGTGCCTCTCTGTATGAATTTTAAAAATCCATAACCACAATAACCTTTGTATATGTATAGATCATCTCATAAAATAATGGCATTTTGCTAAGGATATCACTCTGGGACTCTGGCCCCTTCTTTCTCAGTTGGGGTCCCAGGGGTCAGACCACTATAAAAAAAAAAAAAAAAAAAAAAAATCTTTAGCATCTGCTAAAGTACCCCTTTAACACCATATAAAACACACTGTTTTATATGGTGTTATAGGGGTACTCCTGTGGAAAACTTTTTTTTTTTTTTAAATCAACTGGTGCCAGAAAGTTTAACAGATTTGTTATTAACTTCTATTAAAAAATCTTAATCCTTCCAATACTTTTTAGGGGCTGTCTACTAAAGAGAAATCCAAAAAAAGAAATGCATTTCCTCTGATGTCATGATCAGTGCTCTCTGCTGACCTCTGCTGTCCATATTAGGAACTGTCCAGAGCAGAATATGTTTGCTGTGGGGATTTTCTCCTGCTCTGGGCAGTTCCTAAAATGGACAGCAGAGGTCAGCAGAGAGCACTGTGGTCAGGACATCAGAGGAAATGCATTTCTTTTTTTGATTTCTCTTTAGTATACAGCCCCTAAAAAGTACTGGAAGGATTAAGATTTTTTAATAGAAGTGATTTACAAATCTGTTTAACTTTCTGGCACCAGTAGATTTAAAAAAAAAAAAAAAAAAAAGAAAGCTTTCCACCGGAGTACCCCTTTAAGTTCCCACTTTTAGTAATTATGGGGTATGCCTATTTGGGCATATGGTCATAATAAAGGGGAGCCCCCTGCTCAGGATACCTCAAGTAAACCAGAATGTAGAGTTGCTATGTAAGAATGGCTTCTGCACGGGTAGACTTGGCACATTCATGTCTTACGAGGGCAACTGGATGAAACACAGGGGCTCAGAACTCCATTGAGCACTTATACCACAGAATTTGTGGGACTCTCAGGACCCGGACCCTCACTGATCAAAACTTCTGATATGTCTAAAGTTGGTTTTTCTTGTTCTTTTTTATTTAATTTTTTTTTATTTTTAAAGTATTTTTTTGCTTATTTCCCCTCTAAAAAAATTTCTGGGTTTTCCATCTAAGAGATAAACAACATTATAATATCTAACTGGGGGTTTGCTTCTGTTTTATATCTGTAAATTGTTGGTTTAGTAGTGTTTTTTGTTGTTGCTTTTCGTGGACTCAGGCTATGTGCACACAGGTTTTTTTGGGCCGATTTGGGGACCACAAAATTGACATATTTTTTCCCCAGTTTAAAGGGATACAAACTGTTCCGAACGGTGGAGCCGGCGCCGAGAGCTTGTGACGTCATAGCTCCGCCCCCTCATGAAGTCACGCCCCGCCCCTTCAATGCATGTCTATGTGAGGGGGCGTGACGCATGTCACGCCCCCTCCCATAGACGTGCATTGAGGGGGCGGGGCGTGACGTCATGAGGGGGACGGGGCTATGACGTCACGAGGTGCCGGCTCCAGCGTTCGGAACAGTTTGTTCCAAACGCTGAGCAGCGTAGTATCCCTTTAAGTGTATGTTCCCACTGAGAAATTGACAAGGAATTTACTTGCGTAATTCTACGCTGCGCTTTAATTCCGCCTTGGAAAGTTCTATTGACTTCGTTGGTCTTTCCGCCACATTGTTTACACTGAAGAATTTCTGTGGATAAAAATCTGATGCAAAATTGTACTTTGCCAAAAGATTGAACATGTTTCTTCTGGCGGAATCCGCAGGTAAAAACCCATTAGAGTCAATGAGACTTTTTTTTTGGACAAAATGAGCTTGGAGCGGTATTGACTCAATACCCAAATTGGCTAAACTTCCTTCACAGTATTTCCTGATCCTCCTCCTGATTTCCTGTTCGAATTCTGTGTCAAACACCACGCCATTTCTGCGCCAACGACATGCCAGGCAGAAGATGGCAGATTTGCCAATTTTTCTTACCAAAAGGATTCCTTGTCAGTTTCCCATCAGTTACTTAGTGTGAACATACCCTAATTTTACTATAATTAAAGGGGTATTCCAGGAAAAAACTTTTTTTTCTAATATATATATATATATATATATATATATATATATATATATATATATATATATAAACTGGCTCCAGAAAGTTAAACAGATTTCAATAATTATCAGCTGCTGAAGTTGAGTTGTTGTTTTCTGTCTGGCAACAGTGCTCTCTGCTGACATCTCTGCTTGTCTCGGGAACTGCACAGAGTAGAAGAGGTTTTCTATGGGGATTTGCTTCTACTCTGGACAGTTCCCGAGACAGGTGTCATCAGAGAGCACTTAGACAGAAAAGAACAACTCAACTTCAGGAGCTCATAAGTACTGAAAGGATTAAGATTTTTTTTTTATAGAAGTAATTTACAAATCTGTTTAACTTTCTGGAGCCAGTTGATTATATATATATATATATATATATATATATAAGTTTTTTCCTGGATAACCCCTTTAAGTGCTTCTTTTGAGCTGTTTATGTGCCAAAGTACAGCTGTATTTCAAAACTTATTTGGGACAGTTTTTTTGGGATAGTGAGGGCAGGCAGAACATGCCGGCGCTAGGACTGCTCAGAAATTCACAGTCTCCATAGATGGCAATGCATTTCCGAGCTGATTCCAAGAATAGACAAGACGACCCAGTTAAGAACAGCCAAAAAAAGCGCCATAAAACAGCCCAAAATCAAAATGAAGACTGAAAAAAAACTTCAGAAAAGTTCTCTTTTTAAACAAAAAAAGGACATTTTGTAAGCTGTATAAAAAGAAAAAAAAAAAAAGAAAAAAAAAAAAAAACACGTGCACATAGCCTCAAACTATATTTTTCAGGCTTGCTTGTGAGTGTTGTGTTTTTATCTCAAGGTTTCGGGAAGGAGGATAAAAGGTGCAATGTTTTCTAGGGGCCCTCAGTTTGTAATCTTTTTAGGTGCAGATTCCTTTGGCTTGTTTTCGTGCCTGATAAATGGGGAGGAGCGAGAACAGACGCACCGAGCTGTATTCAGGTAACTTCACGAATACATACCTGTACTCCAGCTGGTCATTGAAACATAAAGTGTGAACACAGCTTAGGGTCTGACTGGCCCACCAGGGTATCATAGGATCCTTTATTGGGCCTATCCTCTGACACAATAAGAGGTCCTAATATAAAAATGGGTACTAAGGATAGGGTCACACGTGCCGTATTTTGCTGCTATGTATTTTCCTACCCATTGAAGTTAAAGGGATTCTCCCTTGTTTATTCTGTTTTTTGTTATTATGTTTGTGTGTTATGTTTGTATTAGTATGTGTTTTTTTTATGTGTGTTGTGATTATGTATATATGCATTTTCTTACCTTTTGTGAAGATCCGGAAGCTGGCCCCTTTTTCTTCCAGCGGCTTGCTGTGTAACCTCGGCCTCCGCCATGTTGTGTTCGGTAAGTGGGATGTCGGGGGGTGTGTTCTTGCTTCTGTCCTTCCTATCTTCTGACGTCAGAGGCAAATCTTGTCTTTCTGTTTCTTCCATGGCTCAGCGACGAATCTGCGGACTCTTCCGGCGCATGCGCAGGTAATTTTTTAATTTTTTTACCAATAAAGTTTTTTTCTCTAATTGACAAACTGTCTGCGCATGGGCGAGTACGCAAGTGCTACGCTAACATCGTAGCGTACATTAGGTCTATGCTAATAGCGTAGCTTCGCGCAAGTGCAGACAGTTTGTCAATTAGAGAAAAAAAACTTTATTGGTAAAAAAAAATAAAAAACTACCTGTGCATGCGCCGGAAGAGTCTGCAGATTCGTCGCTGAGCCACGGAAGAAACAGGAAGAAAAGATTCGCCTTGGACGTCAGAAGATAGGAAGGACAGAAGCAAGAACACACCCCCGACATCCCACTTACCGAACACAACATGGCGGAGGCCGAGGCGGAGGAAGAAAAAGGGGCCAGCTTCCGGATCTTCACAAAAGGTAAAAAAATACATATATCAGTGGTCCCTCAACATACGATGGTAATTCGTTCCAAACGAGCCATCGTTTGTCGAATCCATCGTATGTTGAGGGATTCGTGCAATGTAAAGAATAGGAAGCTGTACTCACCTGTCCCCGCCGCTCAAGATGGTGTCCCCGGGCCCCGCTGGGCTCTCAGTTGTCTTCTCCGGACCTCCGCTGTCTTCTCCGGTCCTCTGCTGTCTTCTCCGGTCCTCTGCTGTCTTCTCCGGTCCTCTGCTGGCTTCCGCAAGGCCTTACTGGGCCTGCGTAGCGACGTCATTACGCCGCTGCGTACGCCATTCCTATTGGATGACGTGCGCAGCAGCGTATTGACGTTATTGGAGTGGGCCGAGAAGACACCGGAAGACCAGCGCTGGACCCGGAGGGCACCCTGGAGCATCGTGGAGGGGTAAGTAATACTTACCGCACCACACGGGGAACATTAAGCTGCTATCCGACGGCAGCTTAAGCATTTGGCGCTGCCGGACAATACTTAATGCGATGGCCCCGACATAAAAAAGCATCGTATGTCGATGCTGACATCGACATGCGATGGCTTCTGAGAGGCCATCGTATGTCGATTTCATCATATGTCGGGGCCATCGTAGGTCGGGGGGGTCACTGTATACATAATCACAACACACATAAAAAAAACACATACTTATACACACATAACACACAAACAAATAACAAAAAACAGTATAAACAAGGGAGAAACCCCTTTAATGGGTAGCAAAATCATTTTGCTACTCATTGGCCCAGATTTATCAAACTGTGTGAGAGAAAAAGTGAAGTGATTTTTCCACAGAAACCAATCACAGCTCAGCTTTCACTTTACCTCAGCTCATTAGCTGAGCTGTGATTGGTTGCTCTGGGAAAGTCACTCCACTTTTTCTCTCACACAGTTTGATAAATCAGGGCCATTGACTTCAATGGGTAGGAAAAGACACAGCAGCAAAATACGGCACGTGCAATCCTACCGTAAAGGTGCAACATTAGACAACGATATTTGGAGGTGGCTTTGTAGACAATCGCGCACCACAGAGTTCTATTTCTTATGGGATTACCCCTTATTAATTATATGCCCGTGTGTACAGTAACAAAGATTGCAAGCCAGGCATGCTGAATTTGTAGTTTTGCAACAGCTGGAGGCACACTGGTCGGGAAACACCAGTGTATGGAGATGGTACAGGAGCTGAGCCAGTCCATAATACATGGCCGGTTGTGGTTAAAGGGGTAGTCCCTGAATTATTATTTTTTTTAATCAACAGATTTGTTAATTAAAAAATAATAATAAGTGCAGCTCACAATTTATTGACCGAGGTATATAATGGATAAACACCTACATAGGTGTGAAATAAATTTGTGCAATAGAAAAAAAAAATAACCATGAACCTCAAGGGCAGTGGTCTTCAACCTGCGGACCTCCAGATGTTGCAAAACTACAACTCCCAGCATGCCCGGACAGCCAACGGCTGTCCGGGCATGCTGGGAGCTGTAGTTTTGCAACATCTGGAGGTCCGCAGGTTGAAGACCACTGCTCTAGGGCAATATCAGATACACGGATATGATGTTAAAGATAGAGATTAATAAATAAATGAACCGGGCTTCAATTGTATGAAATGATACATGAAATATTTATTAAAAGGCATTATTAGATAGATTAGTTATACCCTCCAGATTTGTAAATTACTTCTGTTTAAAAAATCTTAATCCTTCCAGTACTTATCAGTTGTCGTATGCTCCACAGGAAGTTCTTTTCTTTTTGAATTTCTGTCTGACCACAGTGCTCTCTGCTGACACCTCTGTCCATTTTAGGAACTGTTCAGAGTAGGAGCAAATCCCCATAGCAAACCTATCCTGCTCTGGACAGTTCCTGACACGGACAGGGGTGTCAGCAGAGAGCACTGTGGTCAGACAGGAAAGGAAATTCAAAAAAGAAAATAACTTCCTGTGGAGCATACAGCAGCTGATAAGTACTGGAAGGATTAAGATTTTTTTTTTAAATAGAAGTAATTTACAAATCTGGAGTGTATAACTAATCTGTCTAATTGTATTTTAATACATTTTTCATGTATCATTTCATACAATTGAAGCACGGTTCATGTATTTATTCATTTCTATCTTTAACATCATATCAGTGTATCTGATATTGCCCTTGAGGTTTATGTGGAGCATACAGCAGCTGATAAGTACTGGAAGGATTAAGATTTTTTAATAGAAGTCATTTACAAATCTGTTTAACTTTCTGGCACCAGCTGATTTAAAAAAAAAAATGTTTACCAGGGGAGTACCCCTTTAAGCTATCAGCAGCTACGATCTGAGATACCACTGCTCCTGGCCATGTAATCCCCTTGATGACTCCCCGCAATGCGATTGAGCGAAGGCTTGTAGGCTTGTACAAGTCTCCTAGGGGGCTAAAAAATGTTACAGAAAAAAAAAATAACAATAATTAAAAAATAAAAAATCTATATATATATATATATATATATATATATCTATATATCTATCTTGACCGGAACCAGTGTGCCCAGTGCTTTTTCGTCTTCATTCGTTCTTTCGTTCTATGGAAGTCTGTCCTATAATCGGCTGAGAGCACCGTTGGTCAGTGCCGCAGACATCCGGAGGATCGCTGTGTGTTGCCTTATTCTTGTGGGACTATTACGCTAGGTTCAAACTACGGAATCTCCAGGCAGAAAATTTCCGCCCGGAGATTCCGAGTGCGGCCAGCGCCGGCTGAATCAGTCGGCGCTAGGACCGCGCGGACACTGCAGTCTCCAATAGACTGCAATGTGTTCCGCCTGAAGAAAGAGCAACGCCTTTCTTCAGGCGGAAATTTCTAAGCGGATTTTCCGCTTCACAAATTCCGAAGTGTGAATTTGTGAACGGAAACCCATTCACTACACTAGACATTTTAGCAAGCGGAATTTCTGACGGAAATTTTACGACTGAATTTCTGTCGGAAATTCCGTAGTCTGAACCTAGCCTTATAGTAAGGAGTGCCGGCTGCATTTCTTTTTGGAGAATTAAAGGGGTACTCCGGTGCTAAGACATCTTATCCCCTATCCAAAGGATAGGGGATAAGATGTCTGATCGCGGGGGTCCCGATGCTGGGGACCCCCGTGATCTTCCACGCCGCACCCCGTTAGAATCAGCCCCCGGAGCATGCTCGCTCCAGGTCTGATTACTATCACGGGGATGGAGCATAGTGACGTCACGGCTCCGCCCCTGTGTGACGTCACACTCCGCCCCCTCAATGCAAGCCTCCATAGGTTTGCATTGAGGGGGCGGAGCCGTGACGTCACTATGCTCCGTCCCCGTGATTGCCAGTAATCAGACCCGGAGCGAGCATGCTCCGGGGGCTGATTCTAACTGGGTGCGGCGTGGAAGATCATGGGGGTCCCCAGCGTCGGGATCCCCGCGATCAGACATCTTATCCCCTATCCTTTGGATAGGGGATAAGATGTCTTAGTGCCGGAGTACCCCTTTAAAGTTATTTTTTCCACACATTGAACACTGTAGAAAAACAAAAATTTGAGAAGTGTATCATTTGATGCAAATTTTTGAAGTATATCATTTCCTTAACAATATCAGGATAAATTTGGTATTGTTGTTCCCTGTCCAACACTGTTTTGGCCAAGTAATGGAACAGGTTGGGCAGGTTTGCAATATGTGCTAGTTAAAGGGGTATTCCAGGGGGGAAAAAAAATTATATCTCAATTGGTTCCAGAAAGTTAAACAGATTTGTAAATTACTTCTATTAAAAAATCTTAATCCTTCCAATAATTATCAGCTACTGAAGTGGAGTTGTTCTTTTCTGTCTGGCCATAGTGCTCTTCTTCATCTCTGCTTGTCTCGGAAACTGCACAGAGTAGAAGAGGTTTGCTATGGGGATTTGCTTCTACTCTGGGTGGTTCCCGAGACACGTGTCATCAGAGAGCACTTAGACAGAAAAGAACAACTCAACTTCAGAAGCTAAAAAAAAGCTGAAAGGATTAAGATTTTTAATAGAAGTAATTTACAAATCTGTTTAACTTTCTGGAACCAATTGAGATATATATATATATATATATATATATATATATCACAAAAGAAGACGTCCGGCACTCAGGGAGTTTCAGGCAAAACTTGTAGATGGCTTTATTCAAACGCTGTAGGCAGGACAAAATCTGACGAGTTTCGCACGCTCAGGTGCTTAGTCGTAGACTAAGCACCTGAGCGTGCGAAACGCGTCAGTATTTGTCCTGCCTACAGCGTTTGAATAAAGCCATCTATAAGTTTTACCTGCAACTCCCTGAGTGCCGGATGTCTTCTTTTGTGGTTTCTACAGAGCCGGGAGCAGTACCGGTGTCTGTAGCACGAGGACGTGCAGTAGACGTAGGAGTGGTGAGCGGCTCTACCTTGTTTGTATATATATATATATATATACATTTTCCTGGATAACCCCTTTAATAATTAAAAGATCTTGGGTTTTCATTGCCCCCCGGCATCCCATTCATTGTACCTTTTGATGGCAGATTCATGCCCCGTCATCCCGGGGAACTGGAGCTGGAGGCAGAGGACCCGCTGCTAGTGGAGGTTAAGGCTGAAGATTACTGGTATGAGGCCTATAACATGAGGACCGGGGAACGTGGTATCTTTCCGGCCTACTATGCAGTTCAGGTGACTAAGGACCCGGATCATCTATCAGGTAACGGCACCGGTGAGGAACTGGTTGTTTACAAGGGCAAATAGACCATAGAGGTTGCCCCATAGGTTACTATGAGGCCCGTGGAGAGGGCAGCCCCATTGCAGGGTGGTCCCATACCCTTTCTCTATGAGTTATTTGAAACTGCACAGGGTTCTCCCCCCCCCCCCCCGCTCTATACATTTATCTCAAATTCCCACTCAGGCTTACACCCTCCTGGGACTAGTCTCCCAAACTCGGGAACCCTAAATTTAAAATATAACCTTTATTATATCAAATTAAAATGTGGTTTGTGAGAACTCAAGATTAATGTGAATTAAAACCACAGTCATTGGATCAGTTTAGGGTTAACTTATTGTATTCCCTTTTATGGTCAATATTATCCCTCAAATTAGGAGGCTACTTCAGTTCTATGGGATAATTCCCTTTAAGGCTGCATTCACACTAGGAGCATTCATCCGTTATTAAATGTCCGTCTTCTGTGTAAAAATGGACGTTTAACAACGGATGAAATAAAGGGTGTATGGCCGAACACCTCTGCCTACAGACTCCCACAGCCGGGACAACTACTGCTCCCATTATGGAACAGACTTGTTTCCATGATGGGAGTAGTAATTCCCTGGCTGTGGGAGTCTGCAGACAGCTGGGGAGGCTACATTAGTGCTTGTACTACTACCCCCATCATGGAACAGAGTTTGAATCCCCCGCGGGAAGCCCTGAATGGCCGATCAGGGCTCTCAGCGAGAGATTGAAAAATGAACTTTGAGAGCAGTAGGGCCAAAGAGCACTGTGGGGGGCAAGATATATAGCGATATAGTGCAAGATATATAGTGCAGAGTGGGGGGGGCAGACATATAGCCTATATATCTAGCCCCCCCCCCTCTGCAGCGCATTAGATATGACCTCCGCCTGCGCATTAAATATATACCCGCTGGCGCATTGAATATATACCCCCGTAGCACATGTATATGTGCCCCCCACAGCTCTTCTATATACATATACCCCTACCGCTGTATGAATGAACAGTATTTCTATTAGCAGCGCATAGAGCCGGGAGCCGACACTATACGCTGCTAACAGAAATACCTTTCATTCATATAGCAGCAGAGGTATATTTATGTAAAAGCACTGGGGGGGGGGGGGCAGAAATACTTTTCATTCATACGGCGGCAGGAGCATGTGTATATAGAAGAGCTGTGGGGGGCAGACATATAGGGTATAGGGTTATCTGCCCCCCCCCCCCAGAGTGCTTCTACATAAATATACCTCTGCCGCCATATGAATGAAAGGTATTTCTATTAGCAGTGTATAGTGTCGGTTCCCGACTCTATGCGCTGCTAATAGAAATACTTTTCATTCATACGGCGGTAGGGGCATGTGTATATAGAAGAGCTGCGAGGGCACATATACATGCGCTACGGGGGTATATATTTAATGCGCCAGCGGGTATATATTTAATGCGCAGGCGGGGGTCATCATATCTAATGCGCTGCTGGGGGGGGGCTAGATATATAGGCTATATGTCTGCCCCCCCTCTGCAGCGCTATATATCTTGCCCCCCACAGTGCTCTTTGGCCCCTGCTACTCTCAAAGTTCATTTTTCAATCTCTCGCTGAGAGCCCTGATCGGCCATTCAGGGCTCCCCTCGGGGGGGGGAGTCAAAAATGAAAGTTAAAACACACGGATACATTGCAGGGTTGCGGAGCATGCCGCCCGCTCCCCTGCTTAATAACTTTTAGAATATTATTTCATTCACTGGTCCAATGCTGCTATTTAAAAGTACACACTGACACCCTCCCGACGCTTCGCCGGCCGCAACCGGCTTTATCAAGGGTCAAGGTGCTAATGGTGTCCGGTCCACATCACAGGGTTATACATCCTCTGTTTGTAGGCGTGGACAATTGCCCGTTCCGATTTCACCAATCATGAACTCTGACTGAGAGAAATTATTTCACTTCCGTTCTAAGGTATGTCTCTAAGTAACCAATTGTGATCGTCATGCTTTACAGGTAACCAGTAAGTCCTCACCTTATACCTCAGGTATCTTCCAGACTTGCGCTGTATGCCTCCGATGGTCCCGGCACTTCCGGGTTTGGGGCGATCACGTGACTCCATACGGCGTATGGATATAATAAAGGTTATATTTTAATTTTAGGGTTCCCGAGTTTGGGAGACTAGTCCCAGGAGGGCGTAAGCCTGAGTGGGAATTTGAGATAAATGTATATGTATCCAGCGGAAACTTCTATAGGTCATTTTGATTTATAGACACCACAACCAAAGTGGGCAGCAAGAATTGTCCCAAGGGTAAACTGCCCTACCAGGAATGTTATTAGGAATCATGACCCCTCCTGTCTCCATTGTGTCTTTTGCATCGTGTTCTTTATTCTTAAGATGATGATTAATCACCTATCCACAAAGCCGGTGATAAGTATCTTATCGATGGGGGGGGGGGGGGTCTGACCACTTGGAGCAGGAATCGTATTGGTAACATTATGATGGGAGCTCATGATTGGATAGTACCGCATCAAAGGTCAATACAGTGACGTCACAGGCAAAGGCTACATAAACCCCTAGATGGCGGTCTATCCACCATATGCCCAGTACCTCCTGACAAAGCCACGTCCATGTGGGGAAACATGTTGAGGGGGCATGTGTTAGGTTTTAAAAGTGGCTTTATCCCCTTAAGAGAGTAGAGTGTGGGCTGCTGCCACAGCTGTAGAGGGGAAGTAATAGGAGGCACGTAATAGGGCACCTTATGCCTTATTAAAAACATAATTGCAGGGGAGATAAGCCACGTTTTTAATTTGCTTTTTTTGTGTGAAAATAAACCATAAAGATAAGTTATAGATATATTGGAAATTTATGGAATTATTGGATCACTAAAGTGATCTATAGGTAAACGATTAAAAAAATGATTGGGCCTCCACAAGAAGGGGGTGGGGGGGTTAAAGAGAATGAAATGTCTTGTAAGACTCTGTACGTAATTTTGGTGGTCTTGTCGAGAAGACACGCTTCTCCCCTAAATATTTTTTTAAAGCCTCTCACCAGCCAGAACCCCACTCTGTACTGACAAGGGGCAAGAACCCCCGGAACAGTTATCTGCAAATGGGTAACTCCTCCTTCTGGAGAAGATTCTGGCTTGGTTTACAATCCCCAGTCATGTTTAAATGGGCGCTGTCAGATACAAAATATTTTGATATGTTGTAAAGCATGTATAACCAATAGGTTTTGCAATTGCTTCCATTAAAAAATTTTCAGTATTTCATACCGAAAAAAGCCAGTGAAACAACTGCCCCCCCTACCTGCTTGGACACATACTAGTCCTGCTGTGTCCATGCGTCATCACCTATGTCATGGACACACTTCCTTGATTGACAGCTGTGAGCGCAGGGCTGGAGGAAAAATCCTCCCACTGTCAGCTTGTGTCCCGCTACTGTCAGTGAGGACAAGCTGGGAGTTGTAGTTTTGCTAATGCTAGGGGAGATGTGAGCAGACGACATACTGAGGGAGGGGGCGGAGACTGCACAGTGAGGCCACGCCCCCTCCCTTTGAGAGGAATTCAGACTAGTGAGCTAAATTAAAAGTGTAATAAAAAAAACATAAATAAAGGTGCTAGAAACATAAAAATTAGATGTACATTAGGTACTGAGTGATATATTTAAAAAAAAAAAAAATTTGTTGGATCTGACGGGTACGCTTTAAGGCTTCATATTGGTATAATATATTTCTTTAATAGGTAGATGCACGAATGTGAATCTTCTCTAATATAATCTGTATAATTTGTTGATTTATCTTCTTGCAGAGAACCGGGCCTCCGATTGGTTGGATCAGTTTTGGGTGAAATTTCTTGGGTCAGTGCAAGTTCCATATCACAAAGGGACCGATGTCCTCTGCACTGCCATGCAAAAGGTGAGAACAGCCATTGTTCTTCTTCTTTAAAGGGGTTATCCAGGAAAAAACTTTTTTTTTTTTATATCAGCTGGCTCCAGAAAGTTAAACAGATTTGTAAATTACTTCTATGAAAAAAATCTTAATCCTTTCAGTACTTAGGAGCTGTTGAAGTTGAGTTGTTCTTTTCTGTCTAAGTGCTCTCTGATGACACCTGTCTCGGGAACCGCCCAGTTTAGAAGCAAATCCCCATAGCAAACCTCTTCTACTCTGTGCAGTTCCCGAGACAAGCAGATATGTCAGCAGAGAGCACTGTTGTCAGACAGAAAACAACAACTCAACTTCAGCAGCTGATAACTATTGAAAGGATTAAGATTTTTTAATAGAAGTAATTTACAAATCTGTTTAACTTTCTGGAGCCAGTTGATCTAAAAAAAAAAAAAAAAAAAAAAATAAAAAAATAAATGATTTTTTCCCTGGAATACCCCTGGAGGTAAATTGTCCAATAGTTATTAGCTTCTGAAGTTTTCTGTCTAACTGCTCAATGATGATGTCACGTCACGGGAGCTGTGCATGATGGGAGAATATCCCCATAGGAACTGCACAGCTCCCGGGACGTGAGTCATCAGAGAGCAGTTAGACAGAAAACAACAACTCAACTTCAGAAGCTAATAATTATTGGAAGGATTACGATTTTTTAATAGAAGTAATTTACAAATCTGTTTAACTTTCTGGAGCCAAATGATATATAAAAAAAAGTTTTGGCCTGGAATACCCCCTTTAATCCTTTCGATAATTATCAGCTGCTGAAGTTGAGTTGTTGTTTTCTGTCTGGCAACAGTGCTCTCTGCTGACATCTCTGCTTGTCTCGGGAACTGCACAGAGTAGAAGAGGTTTGCTATGGGGATTTGCTTCTAAACTGGGCAGCTCCCGAAACATGTCATCAGAGAGCACTTAGACAGAAAAGAACAACTCAACTTCAGCAGCTCATAAGTACTGAAAGGATAAAAAAAAATAATAGAAGTAATTTACAAATCTATTTAACTTTATGGAGCCAGTTGATATATATATATATATAAAAAATAGTCTTTCCTGGATAACCCCTTTAACCCTCTTATCTGAAGCATATAAAAGTATGTAAACCCGGAATGTGTGGTGGTTGTGTTTTTCTGGGGAAAACCACCTAAATAATTTTTTACATACCTATAATGTCTGCAGTATTTGGTGTGTTGTAGATTTCTGGAGAAAAAATATAAATGGAGTCTGGTCAGCTGACTGTATACACTGCGGGATAGTGTCTGTAATACTGTAGTGAACTGCAGCGAATGCACCACTGCCTCCTACTGGCACCAAAGAGGAACATCCATGAATATTCATGTAAAAAATTATTTAGCAGCTATCCTAAGAAAATGACATTACCCAAGGCTATATGTAGATGTTTTGGCACTTTGCCATAGATGCAGAATTTACTTTCCGTATTTGCTATTATAAGATTCATTGCTTTCTGTCTTTGCTGACACGCCATCTTGTTATTTCAGATCGCTATGTCTCGTCGCCTTACAGTGCTGTCAAACCCTCCATCTAGCTGTGTACTGGAGATCAGCCTAAGAGGGGTAAAGATTGCAGTACATGGGGAAGACCCTCACGATCACAGCCAGGTAGGACACCATCTTGTGCGTTATCCTTTCATGTATTTGTTAAAGTGCTTGTATGGCTTTACAGAAGTGCTGAATACACATCATGGGAGATTAGCTTAGTTGAACCAGTCAAATAGCGGCAAAATAGCAGTCAGAGACAGGGACATTGAAGTAGCATTTAAAGTAAATCTGTCGTCGGGGAATGCTGGGAAAGGTCAGAGACAAGTGCGGGCCCTGTGCTTGAAAATAGAAGCATATTACACAGTATTATTACTTGGCATCATAGGC
The DNA here is from genome assembly GCF_029499605.1 of Hyla sarda. NCBI lineage: Eukaryota > Metazoa > Chordata > Amphibia > Anura > Hylidae > Hyla > Hyla sarda. The sequence goes on from NC_079194.1 coordinate 287,914,657, forward strand.
TCAAAGGCTAAAGAAAAAAAAATCCTAGGAGTACCCCTTTAAGATAAACAAATAAATTAACCCCTTAATGACGCAGGACGTATATTTAGCATCACATCGCGTCGGTCCCGGCGCTCATCAACGGCCGGGACCCGCGGCTGCTAATACCACACATCGCCGATCGCGGCAATGTGCGGTATTAACCCTTTAGAAGCGGCGGTCAAAGCTGACCGCCGCTTCTAAAGTGAAAGTGAAAGTATCCCGGCTAGTCAGTCGGGCTGTTCGGGACCGCCACGGTGAAATTGCGGCGTCCCGAACAGCTTACAGGACACCGGGAGGGCCCTTACCTGCCTCCTCGGTGTCCGATCGACGAATGACTGCTCCGTGCCTGAGATCCAGGCAGGAGCAGCCAAGCGCCGATAACACTGATCACAGGCGTGTTGATACACGCCAGTGATCTGTGTAGAAGATCAGTGTGTGCAGTGTTATAGGTCCCTATGGGATAACAATGATCAGTATAAGAGATCAGTGTGTGCAGTGTTATAGGTCCCTATGGGAGCTATAACACTGCAAAAAAGAAAGTAAAAGAAAAGTGTTAATAAAAGGTCATTTAACCCCTTCCCTAATAAAAGTTTGAATCACCCCCCTTTTCCCATAAAAAAAAATAAAACAGTGTAAATAAACATGTGGTATCGCCGCGTGCGTAAATGTCCGAACTATAAAAATATATTGTTAATTAAACCGCACGGTCAATGGCGTACACGTAAAAAAATTCCAAAGTACAAAAAAGCGTATTTTGGTAACTTTTTATAACATTAAAAAAATGAATAAAAAGTGATCAAAAAGTCCGATCAAAACAAAAATCATACCGATAAAAACTTCAGATCACGGCGCAAAAAATGAGTCCTCATACCGCCCCGTACATGGAAAAATAAAAAGTTATAGGGGTCAGAAGATGACATTTTTAAACGTATACATTTTCCTGCATGTAGTTATGATTTTTTCCAGAAGTGCGACAAAATCAAACCTATATAAGTAGGGGATCATTTTAATCATATGGACCTACAGAATAATGATAAGGTGTCATTTTTACCGAAATATGCACTGCGTAGAAACGGAAGCCCCCAAAAGTTCCAAAATGGCGTTTTTCTTCGATTTTGTCGCACAATGATTTTTTTTTTCCGTTTCGCCGTGAATTTTTGGGTAAAATGACTGATGTCACTGCAAATTAGAATTGGCGACGCAAAAAATAAGCCATAATATGGATTTTTAGGTGGAAACTTGAAAGGGTTATGATTTTTAAAAGGGAAGGAGGAAAAAACGAAAGTGCAAAAACGGAAAAACCCTGAGTCCTTAAGGGGTTAAACACAATACAATAAAAATTATAGTAAATCAGGGCCATTGTGTATAATTTATAAGAGTGGAGTGTAGGTTTCTTTGTAAGTTTAAATTCCCTACTATTTTTTTTTTACACCTGCGCTGATCTGTAGGGTTTTCTTCAGCTCAAATCCCCCACATTTTCTGTGGAAATCTTAGTAAATATGTAGGGTTTTTGTGAAAATGTCGGGGACACGCCCCCTTTCCCCCCGACAGACATGCCCCTTTTTCTGGTTTTCTCAGTAAAATGGTGAGTTGGTCGGGTTTTTCATTTCTGGCGTAGACAGAATTTCTGGTGCACAACCCGGCAAAACATGTCGGGTTTACAATAGTAAATCAGGGCCAACGGCCCTGATTTACTATTGTAAACCCTACATGTTTTGTCGGGTTGTGCGCCAGATTCTGGCACAGTGCGCCAGAAATTCTGTCTGTGCCGGAATTTGCGCCAGAAGTCTGTCTCATTGCGCCAGAAATGAAAAACCTCCTAATGCTGTGAGACTCTTTCTGCGTTTCTGTGTACGGCCCTCTTCATGTTCTCTTGCGACCTTCTCTAAATGTGCTTATCCGCACTTTGGGGGAGATTTATCAAAACCTGTGCAGAGGAAAAAGTGCCTAGTTGCCCATAGCAACCAATCAGATCGCTGCTTTCATTTTGCAGAGGCCTTGTTAAAAATGAAAGAAGCGATCTGATTGGTTGCTATGGGCAACTGGGCAACTTTTCCTCTGCACAGGTTTTGATAAATCTCCCCCTTGGTGCGTACTCTCGTGGGTGGTGATCCCCCTTTTGCTGCTATTATGGCCTCTCTGACCCCTTTTACCTTTTTTTTTTTTTGTTTTCTTTCCTGTTTTTTTTGTTCTACTTATACCGAGTATATGCAACTTATGGACAGATATTGCACTATTTTTCTATTTTGAAGTTTTATACTTATTCTTTTACGAGGGTAAGACACGGGATATAGGGGTGGGGGGGTGCTCTGTGTGGGTGGGGGGAGAGGGGATGGGGTTTATGGTTTTTGTTTTGTTGTTTGTTTGTAAACTACAAAATGTTTAATAAAAATTTCTGATTTAAAAAAAAAAAAAAGAAAGAAATGAAAAACCTGACCAACTCTCCATTTTACTAAGAAAACCTGAAAAGGGGGCGTGGTCACAGAAAAGGGGCGTGTCCCTGGCATTTTCCCAAAAACCCAACATATTTACTATGATTTCCACAGAAAATGTAGTAGATTTCAGCTGAGGAAAACCCGACAGATCAGAACATGTGTAAAAAAAAAAAAAGCAAAATGTAGGGAAAGTTTAGTAAATACAGTGGAAAAAATAATTGTAGGGAATTAAAAACCTAAACTCCATTCTTAGTAAATGCAAATACAGTGGTCCCTCAAGTTACAATATTAATTGGTTCCAGGACGACCATTGTATGTTGAAACCATTGTATGTTGAGACCAGAACTCTATGGAAACCTGGTAATTGGTTCTAAAGGCACCAAAATGTCATCCGAAAATAGGAAAAGGTGAGAATTAAAGAAAAATAAGTAGATAACTAATACAGATAAAGCAAATCCTTACATATAAAAGTAATAAAGATCTGCTGGGAGCTGTAATCACTGTCTATGTCAGTGTTTCCCAAGAAGGGAGCCTCCAGCTGTTGCAAAACTACACTCCCAGTTTTGGCATCATTTAGTGGACTATAGAACTCACCTTAGGCCTTGGAGCTCTGATGGGACCCAAAAGGGCCAATATAAAAATTAAGGTCTTATAAATAATGCATGATAGTTGGGAGCCTTTTTAGAGATTTTGCTTCGGAGTCTCAAGAGCTTCCTGTTACCCCTCTTTTGTGTAGGGACTTGACAGGTGTCCTGCCTTTTTTTTTTTTTTTTTTTTTTTTAAAGGGTACCTCTCTTCAAAAAAACTTTTGATATATTATAGGTTAATGTATGCAGAATAACTTTACAATTACATGTTATTAAAAAATATGCTTCTTTCTATTTAATTTTCCACTTTGAAGAAATAACCACTAGGGGTCTCCCTACCAGTCCTGGCAGCAAGCATTTCAGACTCATGCTGGAGTCCTAAACACTACGAGCTGCCAGTCTGCTTTGTTCACAAAGGAGAACACTCAGAGCTGCCAGCCTGCTTTGTTCACAACCTGTTTGGCTGTGAACAAAGCAGACTGGCAGCTCTGAGTGTTTAGGACTCCAGCATGAGTCAGAAATGCTTGCTGACAGGACTGATCGGGAAAAATACAATAGAAAGAAGCATATTTTTCATTAACATGCTATTGGAAAGTTATTCAACATTCATTAATCTAAAATATATCAAAAGTTTATTTGATGAGAGGTACCCTTTAAACTATCTTTGATTATTGCCGCTTAAGATTTTGAAATCTACCTTTTTTTCTGACAGGTGAACACATGCAGCCATTTCTTCCTGTTAAAGAATATCTCATTCTGCGGATACCACCCTAAGAACAGCAAGTAAGTGATATGATTTCTAAGCACCCCCTCCTTCTCCCTCATTTTCCGTATTACGTTTCTTATCCCCCTTTTTCCAGATATTTCGGTTTCATCTCTAAGCATCCTTCAGACCATCGGTTTGCATGTCATGTGTTTGTCTCGGAGGAATCTACAAAACCCCTGGCAGAGTCTGTAGGGTAAGTGTCTGTATTTCCTAATGGACTGGCATACAAGCAATGCCACCAGGGAAAATACCCTGGGGGCATCAGATCTCTGGGGGCCTGTAAGCCACCAGTGTATTGTATAACCAGTGTAACAGATTATTGTAAATTCTACCATACAATGCTAAGAAACCTGATGGCACCCTGTAAATTGGCTATGATTAGTGGGGTTCCCCCCCCCCCCCCCCCCATCAGATGGAAATTGTCCCCTGAATTAATAAAGAATGTGACACTTAGTGTGAGCATCCAGCAATCAATTCATTCTCTATTGAGGTTGCCAGGGCCATAACTAGAAGGGGTGCAGAGGTAACCCTTGCACCTAGGACTAGAGATGAGCGAACTTACAGTAAATTCGATTCGTCACGAACTTCTCGGCTCGGCAGTTGATGGCTTATCCTGCGTAAATTAGTTCAGCCTTCAGGTGCTCCCGTGGGCTGGAAAAGGTGGATACAGTCCTAGGACTGTATCCACCTTTTCCAGTCCACCGGAGCACCGGAAAGCTGAACTCATTTATGCAGGAAAAGTCATCAACTGCCGAGCCGAGAAGTTTGTGACGAATCGAATTTACTGTAAGTTCGCTCAACTCTACCCAGGACCTGATGCCTTAGGGGGTCCTTCTGCCATTTAAGACACCAGTATTGTAAATGATACATGGTAGACAGGGGTACCCTGTTGCAGATCTTGCATTTGGGCCCAGGCAGAAGCGATACCTCTGTGGTCTTCCGGAATGTTTCCGAGCGCTAAGCTCCACTGGATAATAGGTAATTTTATGAGTTGGGAAGACCCCTTTAAAGGGGTACTTCTGTGGAAAACTTTTTTTTTTTTTTAATCAACTGGTGCCAGAAAGTTAAACAGATTTGTAAGTTACTTCTATTAAAAAAAATCTTAATCCTTCAAGTACTTATTAGCTGCTGAATACTACAGGGGAAATTGTTTTCCTTTTGGAACACAGAGCTCTCTGCTGACATCTCTGTCCATTTTAGGAACTGTCCAGAGCAGCATATGTTTGCTATGGGGATTTTCTCCTACTCTGGACAGTTCTTAAAATGGACAGAGATGTCAGCAGAGAGCACTGTGCTCATGATGTTCCAAAAAGAAAAGAATTTCCTCTGTAGTATTCAGCAGCTAATAAGTACTTGAAGGATTACGATTTTTTAATAGAAGTAATTTACAAATCTGTTTAACTTTCTGGCACCAGTTGATAAAAAAAATATATATTAAAATGTTTTCCACCAGAGTACCCCGGGTTCTCAACCCCGTTCACTGAGCTGCAATACTAGACACTGCCTATGGAAAAGAGTGGCGCTGTCTCAGAACCCTTTTTTAATGCCTGTCTTGTGTTTATCCTATAGGAGAGCCTTCCAGCAGTTTTACAAAGAATATGTGGAGTACACATGTCCCACAGAAGATATATACCTGGAGTAGCCATGGATTTCTAACACGGAAACATGTTCTGTGCATGGACTAAGTGCTCACACAGGAGCGAGAAGCTGCCGAAATGGTGGAAGAAAGTTGGGATGGAGGCTTGAGCTCTTCTGCATCTGCGCCCTGTGGGACTTGTGAACTGGGTGTGCGTATGCCAGCCAAGGGCAGCCAGGGTTGATCCACCATATAACTTTCCCAATAACATTCTCTCTGCCCCTAACCCATTTGTGCATATTCAAAAAGCTAGGACCAGCTGACAACTGACCAGCCCCCCCCAAAACCTACTGCAAATGGAACATGCTAAATGAGTGAACTTAAGATTTGGAACAAACTAAATGAGTCACAGAGGGGGGGTGAGGTTTAGCCCTTGCATGTTGCTGTACTGAGACAGTGAGAAATAATTCGGCTCATGTATCAATCTTGTCCTGATAAAAAAAAATTGTCATACAAGCAATGGCGTTTGAAATTCGCCAATCGTTTGACACGTATTACTGATTTATCTTTTGAACGAAGGGCTCAGCAGTAGCAGCACTTTTGCCACGTATTTATTATCTTGATAAGCAAATTACGTGCATAAAAAATGGTGCATTTACTAGCGAAACCTGTCATATAAGTTTCTTTGCTTGGTGGCGACATATATAACAAGCATTCAGTGCAAGGACCACGGTGACATATAAATGGCGCTATTGATACATGACTCCCATATTTATGTAATGACAGGGGTGGCGAATGGACGTGTGCGCGTTAGACAAAGAACATGCAAAGTTGTGTTCAGAAGTAGAGATGAGCGAACTTACAGCAAATTCGATTCGTCACGAACTTCTCGGCTCGGCGGTTGCTGACTTTTCCTGCATAAATTAGTTCAGCCTTCAGGTGCTCCCGTGGGCTGGAAAAGGTGGATACAGTCCTAGGAAAGAGTCTCCTAGGACTGTATCCACCTTTTCCAGCCCACCGGAGCACCGGAAAGCTGAACTAATTTATGCAGGAAAAGACATCAACTGCCGAGCTGAGAAGTTTGTGACGAATCGAATTTACTGTAAGTTCGCTCATCTCTATTCAGAAGGTTAAGACATGTGACAACAATGGTATAGGACATGTATGTGTGGATGGATTTAGACAGCAGAATGTATAAGCCAGATTTATCAAAGAAAGTCTACGGTAGAGCTATTTTGCCACGTTTATTTGGGTGGTGGGTTTGACTAGCGTGCATGTTATTTATGAAGAAGGTGCAGCAGAATGATGAATTTTGCGCTGCTGTGGTGGGAAAAGCTCTACCACATACACTTTCTCTAGACGCTTATGAGGGAGGGAAGTAGACACTTTCCCGGGTCCTGAATTTGGCAGGTTAGGTGATTTTTTTTTTTTTTTTTTTTTTAGAGATGAGCAAACTTACAGTAAATTCGATTCGTCACGAACTTCTCGGCTCGGCAGTTGATAACTTTTCCTGCATAAATTATTTCAGCTTTCAGGTGCTCCCGTGGGCTGGAAAAGGTGGATACAGTCCTAGGAGACTCTTTCCTAGGACTGTATCCACCTTTTCCAGCCCACCGGAGCACCGGAAAGCTGAACTAATTTATGCAGGAAAAGTCCGCAACCGCCGAGACGGGAAGTTCGTGACGAATCGAATTTACTGTAAGTTCGCTCATCTCTAGTGTTTTTACTTACTTTCACAGAGCTGCCGGGACATTTTTACTTGCATTTTAGATGCTACAATCAAATTTAATTGCGGTGTCTAAGGGGTTAAAGCCGGGCATCACCGTGATCAGTGATGTCTGGCATTACAGATGGGTCCTGGTGGCAGATAGCCGCCAGGACCACCCAGCTATGATCGGCGCTCAGCTCTTGAGCGCGTGTCATAGAAGGGGAGTGGGACACTGTCGTCCACAAGAGGTTAAAGGGGTACTCCGCTGCTCAGCATTTGGAACAAAATGTTCCGAAAGCTTAGACCCGGCGCCGGGAGCTTGTGATGTCATAGCCCTGCCCCCTCATGACGTCATGCCCCGCCCCCTCAATGTAAGTCTATTGGAGGGGGCGTGACGGCCGTCACGCCCCCTCCCATAGACTTGCATTGAGGGGGCGGGGCTATGACATCATAAGCTCCCACCGCCGGCTCTAAGCATTCAGAACATTTTGTTCCAAACGCTGAGCAGCGGAGTACCCCTTTAAAGGTTGAATTGTGGAAGGTAGAAAATGATTCTCACGCCTGTTGCTAGGTGGTGTAGCCTTGCACCTAAAAAAGTACCTTTGCACACAAAATAGCGACTTTTGACAAAAGTCGCCAATGATAAATACGTGACCACTGCATGGTCAAAAAGAAAAAGTTCTACGGGTAGGCGAAAAGAATGAAACTGTTTATATCAAAAGATCCATAAAAGTCGCTAAATATGCTCCTTGCGCCTGAACTGCGCCAAAACATAGACCAAAAAAAAATGCTCTAAAAAGCAATGATAAATCTCCCTCTATGGAAGCTGTATCTATAGTACTGGCAACGTCTCCAAGGAGGATCATCCATAGCAACCAATCAGGAGCCATTTTCTAAACAGCACTGGAAAAATTAAACTTGGATTCTGATTGGTCGCTATGAGCAACAAGGACACTGATGTGTGACAACCACAGTACATGGCCTGTGGGGGAAGATTTATGAAAACCTGTCCATAGCAACCAATCAGATCGCTTCTTTCATTTTTAAAGAGGCTTGTGGAAATTGAAAGAAGCGATCTGATTGGTTGCTATGGGAAACTCAGCAACTTTTCCTCTGGACAGGTCTTGATAAATCTCCCCATGTGTCCACTTCCCTAGATTGACAAGGTGCATAAAATGGCCGACGTTCCACAGGGCGTAAACAATGCTACTCGGTGCTTTTTTCTTAACTATTTAAAGTCCACTACTTTGCAAACTGCTTTACGTAAAGAGGATCTGCCTCTACATAAAGAGAGGCCTGTTTTAGTATATATATATATTTATTTTCATTCTCCATGAAATAATAATCCTAGACATCTTTAGAGGCGTCATGGCTCCTGTCATAACAGAAACCATGACGACAGTGCAGGACCCATCAAACCACAGCACCCCCCCCCCCCCCCCCCATTGAGGTTTGTCATGTTCTGTCAGATTTTTTTCTCCATCGAATCTGATGGAACTATCGATAGTGTGACAACAGCATTAGAGTTATGCTGATCCTCAGTTGTTCCTCCTGGAAATATATATATATAAATATGGACAGCTGGCTGCTACCATTCGTCTTGTCAATGGGATGTATTCCTATACATTTGAGGTGACCATACACATTAAGGGTACGTTCAGACAAGCGGATTTACAGCATATTTTACGCTGCAGATCTGCCGCTGAAGGACCTCTGAAAAACAGAGCATATTTCTTCCAAAAACAGCACCACACTTGTCCTCAGGTAGGATGTGGTATTGCAACTCAGTTTAATTGAAGTGAATGGAGCCAAACTGTAATACCACACACAACCTGAGGACAGGTGTGGGGCTGTTTTTTAGAAGAAGTCACCTCTGTTTCTTAATTCCTGAATAACTCCTTTAGGGTACGTTCAGACGAGCGGATTTCGCTGCGGATCTGCCACTGAAGGACGTCTTGTATGCTGCCCTTTACATGTGCCTGCTCGGAGTGGCAATACGCCGCTATGAGCAGACACTGCGATGTGCGAGTCGCCACGCACATGCGCAGTATACTCGCACATCGCGGCAGCTCTCGGCCTAGCTCATTGAGCAGGGGGAGCGGCCGCGATGTGTGCGAGTACACCGTGCATGCCCAGCGACTCGCACATCGCTTCAGTGTGTCTGCTCATAGCGGCGTATTGCCGTTCCGAGCAGGCACATGTAAAGGCAGCATACAGAGGTCCTTCAGTGGCAGATCCGCAGCGAAATCCGCTCGTCTGAACGTACCCTAAAGGAGTTATTCAGGAATTGAGAAACAGAGGTGACTTCTTCTAAAAAAAACAGCCCCACACCTGTCCTCAGGTTGTGTGTGGTATTACAGTTTGGCTCCAGTCACTTCAATTAAACTGAGTTGCAATACCACATCCTACCTGAGGACAAGTGTGGTGCTGTTTTTGGAAGAAATTAGCTCTGTTTTTCTAATTCTGGATAACCAGTTTAGAGGTATTTCCTAGCTGGCAAAGTTCATCATTCAGCAAAGTTTAGAAGCTTCATAGATCATAAATGGAGAAAACTCCATTCATTTAGGGGCTAGTTCTCCGGATCGGTGGTGGTCCCAGCAGTTAGATTCCCAGCCAATCATCTAGTTATGCCCTACCCTGTGGATCGAGAATAACCTTGCGAGTTTAAGGCTTAGGTTCAGACTACAGAATTTCCGTCTGCAATTCCGCTTTGAAATTGCAGGCGGAAATTCCGCTTGCTAAAATGTACTGTATAGTGAATGGGTTTCCGTTCACAAATTCACACTTCAGAATTTGTGAAGCGGAATTTGTGAACGGAAAATCCGCTTGGAAATTTCCGCCTGAAGAATGGCGGTGCTCTTTCTTAAGGCGGAAATCCGAGCGGAACACATTGCAGTCTATTGGAGACTGCAGTGTCCGCGCTGGCCGTACTTGGAATCTCCGGGCGGAAATTTTCTGCCCGGAGATTCCGTAGTCTGAACCTAGCCTAAGGGTACGTTCACAAGCGTGGATTTTTTTAGCGGGTTTTCCGCTGCGTATTTGAAAGTGGGCGGGCTCTTCTCGGCTGTCCACAGCAGATATTCCGAGGCGGAATCCGCCACAGTCCCTACTGACTTCAATGGGGCTCACGGCAGATTTTCCGCAGTGTACATTCCGCCGCGGAAAATCGGCTGCGAACAGCCGAGAAGAGCCCGCCCACTTTCAAATACGCAGCATTAAACCCGCTAAAAAATCCATGCGTGTGAATTTACCCTAATAGCGGCCAAACCTGATGATTTTGGTAAGACCAGCGGGAAACTTGTGTATGGATATGTCCCATCTTATTCCTGTTGGTGGATTAGACTGTTGGATTTCAACGTGCCTGATCCTTTTATTCTCAGGGGAGTTAAAAGGGGTACTCCGGTGAAAAACTTTTTTTTTTTTTTTTTAAATCAACTGGTGCCAGAACGTTAAACAGATTTGTAATTTACTTCTATTTAAAAATCCTAATCCTTCCAGTACTTATCAGCTGCTGTATACTACAGAGGAAGTTCCTGTCTTTTTGAATTTCTTTTCTGTCTGATCACAGTGCTCTCTTCTGACACCTCTGTCTGTCTCAGGAACTGTCAAGAGCAGGATAGGTTTGCTATGGTGATTTGCTCCTGCTCTTGACAGTTCCTGACATGGACAGAGGTGTCAGCAGAGAGCACTGTGGTCAGACAGAAAAGAAATGCAAAAAATAAAAGAACTTCCTGTGGAGCATACAGCAGCTGATAAGTACTGGAAGCATTAAGATTTTTAAATAGAAGTCATTTACAAATCTGTTTAACTTTTCTGGCACCAGTTGATTTAAAGAAAAATGTTTTCTAGTGGAGTACCCCTTTAAGCTGCTGCCAGATGTGTCTAGCAGCGGCTTACTATCCCATCCCAATATAAAGCACATGCATGCTCTGTGAAGTCAAGTGTGCACTTGTATGGGAGATTTAGAAGGAAAGCTATAGCTAGCTTTTGCCACTGCCAGAGTATGTAGGGCAGTGTTTCCCAGCCAGGGTGCCTCCAGCTGTTACAAAACTACAACTCCCAGCATGCCCGGACAGCCAAAGAGTCTCCTAGTTTTGTAATTTTTCCTTTTGACGCGATGCCCGGAAATTGGTGTTGATGCTGGTGCAAAAAAAAAAGAAAGGCCAGGGCCAGCTTTTTTTTATTTATTTATTTTTTTGGCCGATGGCCGTTTCATACAACCATGGTCATGATTAAGCCATTGGAAGCATGAAACGGCCTGTCGCCCATGTCTGAATCTACAACCTAACAGTGTTGCTGATAAAGAAACTTCCATTTCTTTATCCTATTTATCTTTATTGGATTGCCAGGGTTTTTTTTTTTGGGGGGGGCTGTGGACTAGAGATGAGCGAACTTACAGTAAATTCGATTCGTCACAAACTTCTCGGCTCGGCAGTTGAGGACTTATCCTGCATGAATTAGTTCAGCTTTCTGGTGCTCCCGTGGGCTGGAAAAGGTGGAAACAGTCCTAGGAGACTCATTCCTAGGACTGTATCCACCTTTTCCAGCCCACCGGAGCACCGGAAAGCTGAACTAATTTATGCAGGATAAGTCAGCAACTGCCGAGCCGAGAAGTTCGTGACGAATCGAATTTACTGTAAGTTAACTCATCTCTACTGTGGACTTCTACTGACCGCAAAGAGAAATCTTGTCCATAATGAGGTATCGAAACACAAAGTATATGAAAAAGTCGCCCAACTTTACAATAAAAAAAATAAATAAAAAAAAAAAAAACACGACAATATAAATCATGAGCTGACATGACGTATTCTTTCATAAAT